>NW_006159674.1:159309-163342 GCF_000334495.1 Tupaia belangeri chinensis | reverse complement strand
TTCTTGTAGGATTTCATGGAATAGATTATCAATGCCCTTATGAGTCTCTTTGCCTTCTGGGATGCCTGTTCTCAAGATGTTTGGACATTTGATGGAATCTAGTATTTATCGTATATTATTCTCAAATTTTGGGGGGTAAGTTTCTCAGTCTTCATGGTGGATTTTTCTAGGCCAGCAATTTTCCCTTCTACATCTGAGATTCTGTTTTACGTATGATCTAGTCTGCTTTTAATACTTTCAAGGGAGATTTTGACTTCCTGTATTATAGCCTTCATATCTAACAGTTCCATCTGATTCTTTTTTAAAATGTGTAATTCCTTTTTCAGATCTTGCATGAACTTCCTTACCTCCTGGAACTTGTCAGATCTTTTCTCTTGATTTTCCCTTCTACATCTGAGATTCTGTTTTACGTATGATCTAGTCTGCTTTTAATACTTTCAAGGGAGATTTTGACTTCCTGTATTATAGCCTTCATATCTAACAGTTCCATCTGATTCTTTTTTAAAATGTGTAATTCCTTTTTCAGATCTTGCATGAACTTCCTTACCTCCTGGAACTTGTCAGATCTTTTCTCTTGTCTCTCTTGCAGTTCATTGTCTCTCTTCTCTTCCATCTCTGTTAGTTTTACCATTATGAATGATCTAAATTCTTTATCAGACATTTCCATGATTTCCATTGAACTGTCTGTGGATGAAGAGGAGTTATTCTTTCCCCTTGGAAGAGAGGTATTTTCCTGCTTTCCCATATCTCTTGTGGCTCTGTGGTGATTTCTAGTCATATGATGGATGGTGTATTTCTTCCCAAACTTGAAGTTCAATCAGCGTCGAGGAGCGTGCAGAAAAGGAAGCAGAGAGGGAGAAACAACATTAATAACAACAACAACAACAACAAAAACAAGAAACAGAGAAAAAGAGAAGAAAAAACTAAGAGAAAAGTTAAAAAAGAAAAACTAAAAGAATAGTATTTATAAAAAACTTTTTAAAAAAAGCAAAAATTAGAAAACCCTGTGGCACGCTTGCATGCCACGCGAAATGGCTAGTTCTCAGGAGCTGTGAAGGTGTCTTCAAGAAGACCTGTCCCCTTGCCTTTCCTGGGATGGGAGGGGGAGAAAGGGTTATTAACAAGATAAAGGGAAAGGAGATACCAGAAAGCCCAGAAAAAGCTTTGCCTTAAAAAATTTTAAAAAGGAAAAATTACCAAAAAAAAAAAAAAATGAGAAGACAGAGACAAAGGTAGAGGGAGACAAAGACAGATACAGAGACAGGAGGCTTGAAAGGATTCTTCCTACCATGTGAGTTTGTGTGCTCAATGCTGAATTATCAGTGGAAAAAATCTTCATTTCCCTGTTTCCCCTGAAATTGCTGGTTCTCAGGAACCATGAAGGTGTCTTCAAGAAGGCCTGTTCCCTTGCCTCTCCACCCAAGTTTGTGTGCTCGAGGCTGAATTATCAGTGGAAAAAATCTTCATTTCTTTGTTTCCCCTGAAATGGCTAGTTCTGAGGAGCCATCAAGGTGTCTTTAAGAAGCACAAACATTTACTTTACACATAAAAAAAAAAAAAATTGCTGGGAACCAGCAGTTAGCGTAATGGCTATGTCGCTGGACTCTCACGTAGTCGACCGCAGTTCGCGTCCCAGTCCCGGTGGCTTAAAACTCACGCTGGGCGTGTGTGCGTGCGTGCCCAAGATCCCAAGAGGAGAATGGAGGAGAAGGGATTGTGGAGTGACCATCCCCCCGGGTGGTGATTTCTCTCTTTCTGTCTGTCTCTCTCTCTCTCGCTCTCTCTGTCTGGCGAGTGCACGCGTCCTGTAGTGAAAAACTTCTCCAAAAGAAAATGCTCATATTCCATAGTTCTTGACAGTCGATAAACAACTTTCAAAATTTCAAAAAACTGAATTTTAAAGATAATGTTCAAAATATTTGTTATAATTTTGTTTGTGACTGTAACAACAGAGACAGTATGGTTTTAAATATTTTTGAGAAAATATTTACAGTCAACTACTCAAACTGTTGAAAAGCAAACATCCAGCACATGAGTCACACATAAACCTTTTCAATTCAGCCCTGCCTACCAAGTATTCTGTGATATATGATCTGCTAGCAAAGATCAGTCCCTTTTTCTTCCTTTAAATTCTTCCTCAAGATAACCCGCTGGTTGTGGTTGTTCTTTTGTAATCTCTACTGATTACAATGCTGAGCTGGAAAAGTCCAGGTTATTTTATGGTACAAATTCTTTCATGCAGCTTCTTGAATCCTCTCTGCCAGGCAGAACTCTCTTTCCAAGAGCTTCTGTTGGCTTACTTGAGATTTACTTTAGTTCCACAGTTTTGTGGTTAATCTTCAGATATGACATTCCCGTCAAAGTCTTGTCCAACACTGAGTATTTCCAATTTCTGATTCAATGCAACAAGTATTATTGAACTTGTGCAGATAACCCTTCTGCCACAAAATAAGAATATTCCCAAATATTTTATAATTCCAGAAGGGTAAGGAAGGAAGAAAAGCTTGTTTTCATTTAAAGAAGCAAAAACATTTTAACAAATTGCTGAACCTATCAACAGCTGAAAAGAAAGCAAACTCCTTAAACTGAGAAAACAAAGCATAGTAAAAAAATAAAATCAGTAATGTTTTACTCAAAAGTCATAAAATTCTATTTCACCAGTTCAGTTTTATGTTCAATCTCTCTTCAGTTGAATTTACAGTTTTACTGTGGTCTGATCTTTCCATTTAAATGCTGCAAGTTAACATTCAACGTTATTGATATTTCTTGTCCCTAGCATTAAGTTGGTCATTTTCTTGGTTGCTTTTTGTTTTCATATTTCTGTATGTGTGTCTTTAGTTTTCCTGCTAGAGCACTCCTTTCAGAATTTCTTGAAGAGTGGGTCTGGTATTGGCAAATTCTTTTAAGTCTTGTTTATCTGAAAATGTTTTTATCCTCTCTTTCCATATGAAGGATAATCTTGCTGGGTATAGTATTCAAAGTGTTAAGCAAAAACAGTTTCAACCAGGAAATACTAGTCTTGACAATTCTTTACTGACAGGCCAAAGTACAATTTCTGGATATAAATGACATTTCTGGAAATAGAGGTGATTGGAAATCAAGACAAGGACCATGCATAGAGTCTGGCTTAATTATCATTATAAACTACCACTGGAATTTACCACATAATTATTTCATCCTCAATTAATTCTTTACATGAATATAAAATCTGATGTTCTTTCTTCTAGAATGCTAGCATTGCAAGAAATAAAACCGAGTTGTGTATGTGTTTGTGTATTTTTCATAGTATGAAATATAAAGGAAAATGTCCGAATTTTAGTCTGTATTATAAGTTTAACCTATTATGTGCATTTCACTTAATTACTGATACTTAAGATTTATTTGAGGTATTTTTATTAATTTTGGAAACCTTTGTAGAAGACTAACTATTGCTGGTAGAGAAGAGACAAAGTATACATTCATAATCCTCATGTTAGTCTTGTCCTAACTCCACCTGATGAATTCACAGAGAGCCCCATAAAGCTGAATTTTTGAGTAACATGAAGTCAGATTCTACCTTCACATTCCTTGAAGATGGGTGTTATAACAAGAGATGACAAAATTGTAGGTAACCTTGTCCTATTCTTTGAACTTGATTGTGAAGTTTACAGAACTTGATGGCTTTATAATCATGAAATTCTTTGGAATTCCTTTGGGAATTTCTTATTCTTTGGAAAGTAGAAAGCTTTTGGACTCTAAAATGAGATTGTAGTTTAGTTCTTTTGAAAAATTGCAGTTTGTATGTTATATATATATCCTGCAAAAGTAAGATGACATCATCAAATGTCGTACAAAGTTTAATTTTTTATTGTGCTTCAATAAATGACAATTTAAGTTATAAATTAAAATTTCGTATTTACATTAGGGCAGATGTGTGTGAAATGCAGGGAAGTTCTATGAGGAAAACACATTATCTTGTAAAAATTACCATCATATCTTATTTATGCTGCAGATACGTCATCCTTAAAATATGCTTAAAATATATATATATATA
>NW_006159674.1:148569-156069 GCF_000334495.1 Tupaia belangeri chinensis | reverse complement strand
CTCCTTTCTTAATGAGAACAAGTTTGTAATGAGAACAAGTTAAAAGAAATCTTGTAGGATATAAAGAAAAAAAGATTAGAGATGTGTTAATGAACCTTTAAAAAAAAGTTGAGTAAACAACATATGTAATTACTCTTTAGGGAAATGCTGCTTAATTAAAACACGGGGTTATTCTATTAGCACATGCACCTGCTGCTTGTAGGACTTGTTTCTTCCTAAAATAACTTAATTCCTGAACAAGGTTCTCTCTAGTTTATCTCCTCGAGAGTCTCCTCAGTTTTCAGCCTTGGTATTGCTCATGCTGATAACTCTCATAGTAATTACAGTAGAACATTACAGGGGAGGAAGATTTTTACAATAATTGATGCCCTGTAGACTTTATATCCTTTGCTTCACTTTGGAAGATAAGGGGGAAAAGCATTCTTTCAATATTCAAAACCCAGACATACCATCTAAAATCACAGTATTGAAGCACAACCAGAAAAACCACTGGGGAGATTGACTTCTAGTTCCTTATCTACATTCTAGTTTTGAGAACGTAGGGAAGAAAAGAAGGTGAGTGGTAGCAACTTACTAAAAGAATATAATGCTTTCATCATTATTAATTCTTCCATTTCTTAAAGTTGACCTGAACTTTGTCAATTTATTACATTTAATTTAAAAGAAAGCTATGAAAAAGAATCTTCATTTGGATGTCTGTAGGCCCTTTATTGAGGGAGGTATAAGGGAGTAGAAGTGAAGTTCGAGATTAAAATTTATCTTTCAAGTTAAAAGAACTTGAATGTAAATAATTTTTTAATTTATTTTTCATTCAATTACTGTATATTATTACAATATACCAAAGGAATTTTCCCAGTCTGAATACACTGTATATTGGTTCAGTTAAAGATATTACCATACATGGAACTAGCAGATGGTATAGCAGTTATGTCACTGGACTCCCACATGGTTGATCGCGGTGAGTCCCAGACCCAGTGGCTAGAAAATCATGCTGGGTGCATGTGCGTGCATCCCCAAGGTCCCAGGAGAATGGTGGAGAAAGGATTGTGGTATGGTCATCCCCCCTAGGAAGTGATTTTTCTCTTTTCTTCTCATAGTGTCTGTCTCTCTCTCTTGGTGAGCACATGCACCCTAAAGGAAAAACGTCTCAAAGAAACAAACAAAATGGCCGTACATATTATCACCAACAGATAATTTTCCATTTTTGTGTCCCTTAAATGATTTGCTTCTTTCTTTTTCCCTTTGATTCTCTTCCTCTCAGCCGTCCCCATTTTTCAATCTCCTCTCATTGTGTCCCTAGCATCCACAATTATTCTCCATGCTTTTATATCTTCTAATCTTTCAGTTTCTGCCATAGAGTGCAGACATTTGATATATATTGAGTGGAGACATACAATTTCCCTCTTTCATAGTCTGGTTTGCTTTGCCTAGCAGCAAATCTTCAATATTCATCTATTTTCTATCAAATGCTAGGGTCTCAGTTCCCTCCCCACCTTTTGTTGAGTAGTATTCCATAGTATATATGTGGCACTCTTTTCTTTCTTTTTTTAAAAGAGATTTATTTATTTACTTCCATTCTTATTGTGACTATCAATTTTTTTAATTTGATGAGAGAGAGACAGAGAGAGAGAAAGTGAGAAAGCAAGCCACCAGGTCTAGGGCTTGAACCGCAGTTGGCCATGTAGGAGTCCAGCACCCTTAACCACTATGCCACCTGTCAGCCCCAATGGTGCTTTTTTTAATCCATTCATCTGTTCGTGGACATATGGGTTGGTTCCATGTCTTAGTAATTGTAAATAATGCTACAGTAAACATGAATGTGCAAGTACTTTTCCAACTGAGTGTATTCCTTTCCTTCAGGTAGATATCTAGGAGTGGAATTGCTGGATCATATGTTAGTTCTATTTGTAGGTTTTTGAGGAAAATCCGTATTGTTCTCCACAGTGGCTGTACTAATTTTACATTCCCACCAGAATGTAGGAGAATTCCCTTTTCTACACAACCTCACTAAAACGTATCATTCTTTATTTTTTGAATCTTAGCCATTCTGACTGGGTTTAGTTGCTATCTCCAGATGAAAACATGCTTAACATCCTTTATCATATGGGAGATGCAAATCAAAACCACAATATATGAGATAAAGAGAGAGGTTTCTGAACAACAGAACAAAAGGCTGGATCTTATGAAGCAAGAGAGCAATGTAAAGTGGGAAAATAGAACAACATTTTAGAATAGGAATGTCTAATAGTCTATTGTAGGTTGGCTCATTTCCTACGATAGCAAGTCTGTTGTAAATCCTGCCAATTATGTAAAGTTGACTATACATTTCATTTATATTTATTGTATGACGGGTTTGTTGCTAGGATTCCCCGGCTAGAAGGGTAAATTTCTCATGTAGGTTGGTAAGGGGAGAGGAGAAATCAGTAAGAAAATATGGGCAATGTCACTGAGAATTCACTGGTAACAGTAACTAGGAAGATAGTAACAAGGAAAAGTATCCCCAAGAATTTGCAGACTTTTAGGGATGGTGACAGATTTCTCACGAAAGCTGAGAATAAAGGGTTATTAAGCACTTTATTTAATTTCCAAACACCCAGAGTGACTTCTTTTAATATTTAAAAAATAAATAAATAGGCCCAGACTCGGTGACTCAGATGAGAGTGTACTGATGTGTAGTGCTGGAAACCACAATATGCCCTCTTCCTTTCCCTTCTCTTCCCTTCCCTTCCCTTCCCTTCCCTTCCCTTCCCTTCCCTTCCCTTCCCACGCTTTCTCTCTCTCTCTTTCTTTCTCTCTCTTTCTCTCTATCACATATGTGCTCTCACACAAAATAAATAAATTTAATAATCAATCAATAAGAGTCAAGAAAAGAATCTTACAAGTGAGGTGGCAAAATATAGGCAAGGAACATAGGTGGAGAGTTCAGAGAAAATGTAACCATAAAAGCCAAGGAAGGAGATTGAGTACATGAGTGGAAGCCTGAATGTTGGTAATTGATAAATAAATTATAAATTAATTAGTAGGCAAAATCATCTTTCAGAAGATTTCTGAAGAATATAGTCATGTAAAATCCCAAAAGACTGAAATCATCTATTGCCCCATTAACCACTCCTCTCTACTTTTCATAAGAGTACTTTCCGGTTTTTTTTCTTTCAATCTTAGCCATTCTGACTGAGGTTAGGTGGTATCTTATTGTGGTTTTGGAATACATCTCCCTTATCATGAGGCATGTCGAGCATTATTTTCTTATGGTTTTTTGGCCTGCCATGGTGGAAAACAATATGGAGGTTCCTCAAAGATCTACAAATAGAACTACCATATGATCCAGCAATGCCACTCCTGCTCACTCAATGAAGAGGAGAGCAATCAGTTAGGGAACTGCTTGCACTTCTACTTTTATTGAAGTATTATTCACAATTGCTAAGACATGGAACCAACCCAAATGTCCACAAACAGCTGAAAGGACAGAATAAATGTTGCACTTTCACTACATACTCTGTGGAATAGTAATCAGTCATAAAGAACAGCAAGACCCTGGCATTTGATAGAAACTGGACAAATATGGAACATTTACTGCTGAGTAAAACTAGCCAGGCTATGAAAGAGAGACACTGTATGTCTCTGCTTGATATATACTGACCATCTCCATGGTTGAATCTGAAAGATTCAAGGATATAGAAGCATGGAAAACGGTTATGCATCCTGGAGACAGTGTGGGAAGAAGGTAGGGGAAGAGCGAGAGGAAAGGAAATCAAGGAGAAAAATAGTGAAAGAAGACATTACGGGACACAGAAATGGATTATTATCTGTTGATGATAGTGTGTATTGTATCTCTAACTGGATGGGTTCAAGTGTATTCATTTTGGGTAAATTCACTTTACAAGCTGTAGTGATGTATAGTGATTGAATGTATAAAATAAACTTTAAAAAAAGAGTACTTTCCAGAGTCCCCAGGTTAATTTGCTGTTTATGATTTTTTCTCTCTTAATTCTGTATCTTGTTCTATAATTAGATTTTTATAATTTGATCCTCACCATGCTCTAAACAACCTGATGAATTGCTTTCAAGTATCACATTGAGTATCAGACTGAACATAATGAATGCTTTGCCATTTTTCATTTTGCTATAGCAACATTCTCTTCTTTAAGTTCATGAATGTTTCAAGACTTTTATTAACTCTAGACTATTTTATTCTAAGTTAACATTTTAATCCTCTCCCTTTCAATTTTCCATATGACTTATTTCATCAAATGTCACTGTCTCAGAAGGCTTTTCATGATAACTCTATCCAAAATTACTTTAGTCTCTTACTCTCTATTATTTCAGTCTCTTACTTCCTTTAAGGAAAATACTACAATATGAAAACATACTTTGGTTTATTTATTTGTATTTACTTGAGCAATATTTCATGAACTAACTAATTAACACATTAAACTTCAAAATAACCCACCAAGAAAGACATTAATACTACTCATATTTATAAAGAAAACTAAAATTTTGAATATTTCTGTAACTTAAGGTCATAAGCTAGTCAACTGATGAGGTGTCAAGTCTCAGACACGAATGTTATAATTAGGTTCACCTTGTGTCCTGGATAAAATCGGCCTTCTCCAGGAACTCAGCACTGAAATGACATTTATCAGACATTTATCACCTAGGCTTACACCTGATCTGGGAATCAGTTCTAGAGGTAAAGATATTATACCTACCTTGTTAAAGAAGTTCATGAAATTCAGTGCCTATTATCTTGAGTGTCAATTTGAACCAAGAATGTGCTTGTGATGAAAACACCTTTTCTCTAGCTGAAAGCTGAGTTTTTTATTTCCCTGGTCATTACTAACTTGAACAGCCTGAATCTGCAGGGATATCTCTTAAATATATTTGTAACAGTAATGAGCCACCTCCTTCCATTAGCACAGATGTACTACTACTGAATTATCTTTTTAGAACATGCAAAATATTATTTCAGGTTTTAATAAATCACGTAACATCACAAAATCCAATAAAGTTATTTAAACACTGTAGTGGTTTGTCAACTACAGGACATATTTATCTTTATTCCTACCAAGAGCACACTGGATTGTCAAATACACCTTCAATACAGTTTTTGTGTATAGAACTTCAAAATCATCAGGAAAGTTTATGAATCTTTTATTAAAAATTATCATTTTGTAAATTACTTGATTGTATTTTCTATCTAAATGTTCATAGGATATTTTTTATAACACTTTTGAGGAAATCAGAGATATTAAGAGAGTGTGTTAGAACAATTGACCTTAAATTTTTAAATTCCAGATAATGTTATTTTCAAAAAGATTTGGAAAGTTATTGTGTATGGTAATATCTTTGACTTGCTTGACATGCAATGGATTTATGCTTTGAGAATCCATATCATTACTATAAAAACTTACAGTGATTAAGTGTGAATTTTTAAAAAAGGAAAATCCATAGAGGCAACATTGCTAATGGATGACTATCACACTAGACTAAGAATTAAGAATTATAGATTTTATTCTCAACTCTAAAGGTAATTATCTTTCTAGTATTGGAAAAATAATGACCAGTATGTGTTCCAGATGAATGTATACAAATTCACTGACTCCTTTATAGTGAAATGAGGACTCATGTTATTTTTTCCCAGTAGTAATAATGACTATAGATTCAATGCTTTTCCTCACTTACATGTCCCTATGTGAGTATATTCTATACTTATACTCAAGGTAGATCTTATAATATTGCATTGGAATTGTTTATTTACTCATCTACATTCTTCATTAGAAGCTATATTCCTTAAAAGATATGTTCTGGGCAGTAGTTATTGCCTTAACTCAATGTCTTGTCTATGGTGTTTGTTAATGAAATAATAAATATCCCATATCGTGTCACAGTAATATAGTAAAATTCTGATTTAAAAGACTCATCAGTGTTTAAAGGACATGGGTTTTAGCTACATAATAAAAAAACTTTCTGTTCTCTTTTTCTTCTTACTAATAAACTTGTTAAAATTGATCTTATTTACATTACTTCTAACTAATGGTATTCATTGACCTAGACATTTCCAGCTAATGACTTATAAGGTTATCTCTAATCACCTCTCATCATATCCTGTTTGCCTCCATTTATTCACCAGACATTAAAACAATTTCCTCAAAGCAAGCATAAAATAAAAATGTGTTAAAACAATTGATCTTAAATTCATAAAATGAATTTGGAAAGATTTTTCTTACATGCTATCTTCCAGAAGAACTTCAGTAAAAGTTTTTTAAGCTCAAACCTTACGTATAAGTATGTATTCACAATATATGAAGCCAATGAAGCAAGCAGAATTAGGCTTTGTAAATATATCTTTGATAACTCAGCACTAGAGAGTCTTATTAGTGTCCTACTGCTGTTGTAACAACCCTAGTGGCACAAATAAACATAAATTTGTGATGTTACAGTTCTGGGAATGAGAAGTCTGAAATGGTATTCCTAGGCTAAAAATTAGTGTCAAAATGGCTACATTATTTTCTGGAGGTTCTCGAAGGAGAATCTGTATTCTTGGCCTTTCTGGCTTTTTTCTGGTGTCCATAATTCTTAGCTATTAACTTTCCATCCAATACCAAGATCTTGTTTTTTTCTGGCTGAGTAGTAGTCCATAGGTTATATGTGCCACACTTTTTCAATCCATTCATCTGTTCATGGATATTTGGGTTGGTTCCATATCTTAGCAATTATGAATAATGCCACAGTAAACATCACCATGAAAGCACTTTTTTGACTGAGTATGATTCTTTCCTTTGGGTAGATACCAAAAAGTGCAGTTGCTGGAACATATGGTAGTTCTATTTGTAGATCTTTGAGGAATCTCCATATTGTTCTTTTTTTCTTAAGAATTATTTATTTTATTCATTATTATTATTGTTATTATTATTTTTAATTTGACCAGAAAGGGACAGAGAGAGAGGGAAAGTGAGAAAGCAAGCCACCAGGACCAGAACTCAAATTTTTTTAAGCCCCCAGGACAAGACCTCAAAACGCAGTGGGCCATGTGGAAGTCCAGCACTGTAACCACTGTGCCACCTGCCAGTGATTGGACCAATTTAAATTCCCACCAGAACTTAGCATGTTTTGCTTTTTTAATCTTAGTCATTCTGACTGGGGTTAGGTAGTATCTCATTGTGCTTTTGATCTGCATCTCCCTTATAATGAGGGATGTTGATGCCTTTTGGCTATTCATATGTCATCTTTAGAGTGGTTTTTTTTTTTTCAACTCCTTCTTTCATCTTTTAATATGGTTGATCATCTTTTTTTAGAACGGCTGCTTGAGATCCCTGTGTATTCTGGTTATCAGTCCCTTATCTGAGGCATAACTTACAAAAATATTTTCCCATTCTGAGAGTTGTCAATTCCCATTAGTTACTGTGTCTTTTGCCATGCAGAACCTTCTTAATCTGATGTTATCCCATTTGTCTATTTTTGGAATTATTGACTGTGCCTTGGGGATCTTATTTAAAAAGG
>NW_006159674.1:142918-148391 GCF_000334495.1 Tupaia belangeri chinensis | reverse complement strand
AAGAGGTTTTCCTTTTCCCACTGGATTGACAGGTACCCCTTGTCAAAACTCAGCTGACTGAATGTTTGGGAGTTTATGGGGTCTCTGTCCATTGGTCTACCTGTCTCTGTGCCAGTACCACGCCATTTTGACTATTACGGCTTTGTAGTATATTTTTGGGTCAGGGAGTGAGATGCTGCCCACAGTACTCTTCTTGTGCAGGATTGCTTTGGCAATACGAGGTCTTTTATGTCTGTAAAGAATGTCTCTGTCACTTTGATTGGTTTGTATTAAACATGTAGATTAATTTGGATAGAATTGATATTTTGATTATATTAGTTCTCCCAATCCAAGAACATGGGGTGTCCTTTCACTTTTTTGTGTCATTTTCAATTTCTCTTTTTAGCTTCTCATAGTTTTCCTTTTAGAGGTCTTTAACTTCTTTGATTAGATTTATCCCTATCTATCTTATACTTTTTGTGACTATGGTAAATGGAATTACTTTTGAATTCTATCTCAATCTGCCTGTTGTTCATATATAAAAATGCTATAGGTTTCTGTATGTTGATTTTGCATCCTGCAAGTTTATTGTATTTATTTATTACTTCCAGGAATTTTTTTCATGGATCCCGTTGGTTCTTCTATGTATTTAATCATGTTATCTGCAAATAGAGATAGTTTCACCTCTTCCTTTCCTATTTGAATGCCTTGTATTTATTTATTTATTTATATATTTTTAGGATTCTTTTTTTTTATTATTTTTGGAGAGGTTATTGCTATAGGGCGCATGCGCTCGCCAGACAGAGAGAGACAGAGAGACAGAAAGTGAGAAATCACCCTCCAAGGAGGATGGCCATGACGCAATCCCTTCTCCTCCATTCTCCTCTTGGGATCTTGGGCACGCACACACACGTGTCCGGCGTGAGTTTAAGCTGCCGGGTCCAGGACTCGAACCATGGTTGACTACATGGGAGTCCAGCGACTTAGCCATTACGCTAACTACTGGTCCCACTGAATGCTTTTTATTTTATTCTCTTTTCAGATTGCATTCCAGTACAATATTGAAAAGGAGTGGAGAAAGTGGGCATCCTTGTCTTGTACCAGTTTTTAATGGAAAGCTTTCAGCTTTTCCTCATTCAAGATGATGTTAGCTATGGATTTTCCATAGATAGTTTTTATTGTGTTGAGAAATGACCCTTCTATGCCGATTTTGCTGCAAGTCTTGATCATGAAGGGATATTTTACTTATCAAATGCTTTTTTTGCATCAATTTATATAATCATATGGTTTTTATTTTTCTTTCTGTTAATATGTTGTATTACATATATGGTTTTATGTATGTTGAATCAACCTTTCATCCCTGGAAGAAAGCCTACCTGGTTATGATGAATAATCTTTTTTATATGTTGTTGGATATGATTTGATAATATCCTTTTGGGAATTTTTGCATCTATATTCATCAGAGATATTGGTCTATAGTTTTCCTTCCTTGTCCTTTCCTTGTCTATTTTGAAGATAATTGTGTTGGAGGCTTCATAGAATGAATTTGGGAGAGTTCCACCCTTTTGCATCTTTAGAAATAACTTGAGCAGAATGGGGGCTAATTCTTTAAAGTTCTGTAGAATTTAGAGGTGAAGCCATCAGGACAAGGACTTTTCTTCGTTAGGAGGATATTTATTACTGATTTAGTCTCCTGGCTTGTTTGGGCCTATTCAGATTTTCTATATCCTCCTGACTCAACCTTGGTACATTGCATATGTGCAAGAATTTGTCCATTTCATCCACATTTCTTGTTTGTTGGTGTATAGTTTTTCAAAGTTTCATCTAATGGTGTTTTGTATTTCTATTATGTCTGTTGTTATATTGCCTGCTTCATTCCAAATTAGATTTACCTGGTCCCTTTCTCTCTTCTTAGTCTAACTAGTGGTGTATTGATTTTGTTTTATCTTTTCAAGGAACCAGCTTTTACTTTCATTTATTTTCTGTATAGTTTATTTTATATTTCATTTATTTCTGCTCGTATCTTTATTATTTCTTTTCTCCTGGAGTATTTTAGACTTTTTTTTTGCTGTTGCTTTTACAAATCTCTGAGACATGATGTTAGGGGGTCGATTTGCCTTCTTTTCATCTTCTTCTTATGTGTACTTATTGCTATGAACTTTCCTCGTATGACTACTTTTTCAGTGTCCAAAGATTATGGAAACTTATCTCTTCATTGTCATTGACTTCCATGAATCTTTTGATTTCAGTCTTTATTTCTTCAGTAGTTATAAAGTCATTCAGGAGTAGGTTAGTTTCTGTATATTTGTGTATTTTTGAGGATTTTTCTTGAAATTAATATCAAGTTTAATGCCATCATGGTCAGAGAAGATGCTCTATATAGTTTCTATGCCTTTGAATCTATATAGGCTTGTTTTGTGCTCTATCATGTGGTCGATCTTCGAAAAGGTTCCTTGTGGGGGTGGATGTGGGAGTGGGAAAAAAAAGCGTATCTCGTGGTTTTTGGGTGGAAAGTTCTATAGATTTCTGTTAAGTCCATTTGATTTGTGGTATCATTTAGATCCTTCACTGCTTTTCTTATTTTTTGTCTAGATGACTGGTCCAGAGGAGATAGAAGAGTGTTGAGGTCTTCTACAATTAGTGTGCTGCAGTCTATCTCTCCTTTTGCTCTAACAGTCTTTCCTTCACATATTTGGGTACTCCTGTGTTAGGTGCATAGATGTTTATAAGCATTATATCTTCTTAATGGATCAGCCCTTTTACTACTATATAGTGCCCTTCATGTCTCTTCTAACAGCTTTTTTTTAAGCCTATTTTGTCAGAAATCAGTATCACAAATCCAGCTCATTTTGGATCCCATTTGCATGGAATACCTTTTTCCAGCCCTTCACTTTTGGTCTATGTATGTCTTTATCCATGAGGTGTGTTTCTTGTAGGCAACAGATAGAGGGCTTCTGTTTGTTTGTTTGTTTTTAATGCATTTGACCATTCTGTTTCTCTTGATTGGAGAATTTAATCCATTAACATTCAATGGTGTTATCAATATTTCTGAACTTATCCCTACCTTTAAGTTGGACATTGTCTTAATGGTCTTTTATTTCCTTGTTTCTGGCTATTCATTCTTTAGTTTTCCTGAAACAGGATTCTATTTAGAGTTTCTTGAAGAGCTGGTCTAGTGTTAGTAAATTTTTTCAAGTTTTGTTTGTCTGAGAAGATTTTAATTTTTTAATTTTTTCCCATATGAAGGATAATCTTGCTGGATATAACAATCTTGGTTGAATTTGTTTCCCTCTTAACACTTTCAATATGTCTTCCCATTCTTTCCTTGCTTGTATTGTTTCTGTTGAAAGTTCCAGTGTCAGCCTTATGTAATGACCTTCACTTTTCGTTTCTCTCTCACCAGTTTTAGTATCTTGTCTTTATCTGTGGTTTTGGCCAGTCTGGCTAAGGTGTGCCTTGGGAGGATCTTCTTGGATTGATTCTATTTGGGGTTCTTTGTATTTCTCGCATCTGGATGTTTGAGTGCTTCTCTAGACTTGGAATCCCAGAAGGTAAAGAAACTAATAAGAGCATGAAAAATATATTCTGCAAAATTCTGCAAAGTGTAATGTCTAAAATTACATTTAAAAAATATTTTGAGAGGTTCATGTAAAATTATGGTAACATGCTGATTTTCTCCTTTAGGGCTTGTATATTAAACCTTAGCTAGTGGGTATGACAAGTGCAGTACTGAATGAAGAATCATAACATGTGAGTGAATGTGCTTATGGGAGACTTTGGTATGTTGAGAATCTTCACCACACACCCAAAAGCATCATCCTGTTTGGGAGATAAGAGAGCAGATGTTTGCGATATGAGTCTCCTTTCTAGATATCATGCTGCTGCAGCTGTCATGTCTAGCAGCTGAGCAGACTGGCATTCTGCCTCGGACTGACACACAGAAAGAGTTGTAGCAGTCAGACCAGCATCGACACAACTGCTAACTATTCTGACCTGCCAAGGGCCAAGCAAAATGTACCAGCGAGAACTCAGAGATTCTTTTTTTGATTTACCTGATCCAGTGGTACAAGATTGGAGTTCCTGAAACATTTTGCACTTACTAAAGCTTAAAATATAAAGTTAATTATACCATTTTAGACATAAGGAAACTAAATGTTAAAAATATTGAGAAGGAACAATTACACAGAAGCAGGTCATAAGATTCACACCTGAGGGAACCAGCAGTTAGCATAATGGCTATGCTGCTCGACTCCCACATAGTCGACCGCGGTTCGCGTTCCGGACCTGGTGGCTTAAAACTCATGCCGGGCACGTGTGCGTACGTGCCCAAGATCCTGAGAGGAGAATGGAGGAGAAGGGATTGCGGCGTGACCATCCCCCCTGGGGGGTGATTTCTTGCTTTCTGTCTCTATGTCTCTCTCTGTCTGTCTGGCGAGCGCATGCGCCCTATAACGAAAATCTCTCCAAAAAAAAAAAAAAAAAAAGATTCACACTTGAATTTACCCAGAATCTGTGTATCTAAATACCAGTGATATGAATAATGCGACCACAATCCTGATGATGAGAATACAGGAGGTCCAGGTAACCAAGTCAGTAAAAGTGTATAGCTGAGTTGATAGATATTTTCCCCTTTGATTTAACTTTGTTTGATACAAATTAATCAGCTAATATAATTACACAAATAAATCTAGTGTACTAATTAAAAATCATCCACTTGACAAAAGAAATTTCATATTCAGTAGAATAAACTCGTCAATGTTTTAGTCAAGATTTTTGCCATGAATACATCTAAATTCAATGAGCACAAACTCTGTTTATAGAGTGTAAGTTTTTAAGTCAGTATGAATATAGCTGTGAATTAGGTTAATATTCATAAGAGCTGGGAGACGTTAATTAAAACTCATTTCTGACTAGTGGAGTTTCCAGTGTAGAAGCATGTCCATCTTTGCCATAGAAAGTGGTTTCATTCAGCTTCACAGAATAGTGTTTTTAAAGGATACTATAATGATACTCAATTGAACCTTTAATAAGAGAATGGCTTTTCAAGAAAGAAGACTCTTTCATACTCCTGGCAGTGTGCTAACAGAGGGAAGAGGCTTATAAAAAGGGAGAACTAACTCTTGTTTTACTTGGGACTAATCTGTCCATCTAAAGTTCAACGACTCCCATGAATCGCGTTTACACAAGAATCAAGGTACAAATCCACATTCTCTGTGGCCTCCTCACCTGCTAATAGAGATAAATGAAAATTTTACAGACTTTGGCACCAGTACAAACTGAGAACATTTTATTCCCTTCACAGTTTACAGTAAGGCACCTCTATGAGCCAGCAGATGACATAGTACTTAAGACAGCTGGATTTCCACATGACTGACACCAGTTCCAGCCCTGGACCTGGTGACAAAAAATCATGCCAGGCACATGTATGTGTGTGCCTAAGATTCTGAGAGGAGAAGGGATTGTTACATGGCCATACCTGTGATTTCTCTTTCCC
>NW_006159674.1:104903-142127 GCF_000334495.1 Tupaia belangeri chinensis | reverse complement strand
ATTCTGAGAGGAGAAGTGATTGTTACATGGCCATACCTGTGATTTCTCTTTCCCTTTCTCTGTATCTCTTTTTCTCCTAGCTGGCAAACACATGCACACTATGACAAAAACCTATTTTTTTTTTTTTTAATAAACACCTATAGCTAGAACTGAGTGTTATTACAGGTCCACCTTTTAGTCTCTTTCATACACTTTATAAATGCTATGTTGCTTTTGGAAGAGCTCTGATTTTCATATTTCAAATAAGAAGCATTGTAAGCGAGAGAGACTACAACAGGGTTGTAGCATCCCATCGTGCTTGACAATCTTCAGACAGAAATTCCTGAACAGAAAACTGGTATTTGTCCTACTATACTTCATCCTGCACCCTCAGTAACTTGTTGTTTTCATAGTTGGTTATATAAATTGCTACTGAACTTAAGCTAATGTGTTTTCCATCCCAAATGGCACAGCTGCTTTTTTCCTCCTGCATTAAGCACTAAGCAGGTGGTGCTTTCTAATCATTTATGTTCATGCCGGCTGCCATGATGAGCAAGACAGATCATAGATGTGCCCAGCAGCTCTTGCAGTTAAATGGTGATGAATAGAACAGTGAGAGTCTACTTTGACCATGGAAGCATCAAATCTGAACACCATGGCAACAGAAATGTGTGAGGTGGGGGTTAAGCCCTTCCTCGGTCATCCAGAAGTAATTCAACATCATCTAGCAGTCATTTGTCTTGGCTCTCATTATTGCTGAGAAACGATGAATGAGAGCAGACTATACTGCCAAAGAAATGGCAGGATATTTCCTCTGGTTAAAAGAACAGTTTGTCTGTAATAATTTACAAACATTGTATGATTTTACACATTCATTAGGACAATAAAATGGTACACATAATAAAAATCACACTTCCATATTCAACAATATCTGCTAACAGTGTCTGTGCTCAGAACATTATGCATAAACAAAGATACTGATTTAGCAAAGACACTGATTTAACAAAGATACTGATTTTCTTTATTCAGTCATAGCAGCTAAAAGTTGCTGTCTTATTTTCTCATTTCCAATTCTAGAACAAATTAAAAAACAAATCTACATCACAGTCAATGAAAAGGGTTTGAATAACAAGTTTTATGAGCCTATTAAAAATATCCTGATGTGGGACCCACAATCCAATGATTAGGGGAACTGGATCTCATATAGGTAACCAGGGTCAAGGACTGGCCCTCTTGGGTTGAGAAGCATGCTGTGGGACCAGCAGTTGGGTAATGGCTATGTCACTGGACTCCCATGTAGTCGTGCATGCACCCACGTGCCCAAGATCCGAGAGGAGAGTGGAGAAGAAGGAACTGCGGCGTGGCCATCCCACCCAGACAGGGGTGGGGGGGATGTGTGATTTCTCACTCTCTGTCTTTCTGTCTCGCTGTCTCTCTGCCAAGCGCGTGCACCCTATAGCAAAAACCTCTCCAATAAAAAAAAGAGAAGAAAAGAAAAGCATGCTATGTATGGGTGCAAGGGTTCCCAAATTTCTGATGGGATGGAAAAAGGAAGGAAAAGGGATTGCTGTGTGGCCATACTCTATTGGGAGATATCTCCCCTCTCTCACATACTCCAATGAGCACACGTGCCCTCAGGCAGTAAAAACATTTTAGAAATAAAAGTTTAGATGGTTTTTGGATCATAGCCATCATGACGGGGCTTAGGTACTACCTCGTGTTTTGATTTGCATTTTCCTTATGTTGAGAAATGTTGAACATTTTTTCAAATTGTTTGATTCTTGATTCCTAATTAGAAGATGATGTCTCTATATGAAAAGTAATGTGAATGAAAGTCATTACAAATGAAATCAAGTTTTGGAAAAAAATTAATGAAACTGAAAAAATTATTGCCTTTATTTTCCTTCTTTCTTCCTTAGATTCTGCCATCCAGAATGAGCCATTTTGAGTTTATCTAATTCCAATCATAAAACCTTTGCTAAAGAGTAGTTGTGCAAATAAGACAGTGTAGGAGACAGTCTAGTTCAAGGGGGCTAAATGTAGCATCGTCAAAGCAGGAGTTCAGTGATGGTACACAGAGGACGTAGGGTTGCAAACTGCAGAAATAGCATGGAAATAAATGGGGAAGTCCCAAAGTAAGAAGGTGATTGGGGAAATGGGAGAGTGTGTGGTAAAAGAGAAAGTAGGTAAAGAACTACAGTGAACAAAGCAAGAACAAAATAAAGTAGAAGAATCGGGAAGCATTGACTCTTTGTATTAATCAAGTTTCATTGATTCTTCATCCATTCTGTAAAGGATATTTTTGACGTTTTGAATTTCTAAATTTACACTTGCTGTTTGTAACTACAGTAATTCTCCCTTATTTTCACTTTCAGTTTCAGCATGTTCAGTTATGTACAATCAGCCCCTAATGCAAAAATAATAAATGGCAAATTTCAGAAAAAAACAATTCATGTTTTAAAGTTGTGTTCTGTTCCGAGTATCATGAGGAAATCTCATGCCATCCTATTCCATCTCACCCTGGATGTGAATCATTCCTTTGTCCTGCCTTTGCCATGCTATATCTGCTATCGGCCTACAGGTCATTTAGTAGCCCCTCTATTATCAGATCAAAAAGTCATAGTACATGGGGCCAGCATGTACTGGGAGATTGGGACAGCTAAAACTCACATGGCCAACTTCAAGTTTCAACAGGTCATGGGAAAAGTTACGGCATATTTTTTTTTCTATTTTTATCTGTGCAAAAATGCATCATGACTTGTCTCATGATCCATGGTTGCATTCTGGACCCCATGGCTTAAGAATCACCCCAGTGTATGTGCATGTATGCCCGAGGTTCCACAAGGAAATTAGAGAAGGGATTGCTTCAAGGCCATTCCCCTGGGGGGTGATTTCTTGCTCCTCACCCCACCTCTGTCTCTCTCTGACAAGTGTAAGCATGCTATAGCAAAAACTAAAACAACAAAAATGTATGTAAAGGGTTGGTTACTGTTGATAATT
This sequence comes from Tupaia belangeri chinensis, assembly GCF_000334495.1. Lineage (NCBI taxonomy): Eukaryota > Metazoa > Chordata > Mammalia > Scandentia > Tupaiidae > Tupaia > Tupaia belangeri. Next base: position 139,148 of record NW_006159674.1, on the reverse strand, counting down.
TAAGGCATTCATTGCGGGTCTTGGAACACATACCCAACAGATAAAGAGACTACTGTTTAGTGATGAGTTGTGTGAAAATCAAATTGGAATGTACCTTGCTAAAGAGAAATGGTTTTTAAGTGTATATCTTTTCAATATTTAAAAAATTCTTACCAGGAGTCCACACAAAGAATTATATTTTTCCAAAGGCTATGGAGTCTTTCCATTTTTCTGTCTCTCTTAAGCGAGTATATGTGCCTTATGGCAAAATAAATAAATAAATTAATTAATTAATTAATTTTAAAAAGAGAGAAACTAATGCTACTACCAACCACATAAATTATGATTTATAGAACCGTACACTAAAAATTGTAGCATACAGACTTTTTAAGGTGTATGTGGAATGTTCACAAACATAGACTGGTATGAATAGATTCATAAGAGTTTGGAATAGGAGGAAAGCAGTATTAGGAAGGGAATGGGGTACATTACATGCTTATATTAGAAAATAAAGGATTAAATCAATCTACTTTAAAAAGCTAGATAAACTATAAAAATCAATCTCAAAATAATCAGAAAGAAGCATCTAATAATGATAAGATAAATTATTATAGTAGAAACAAATAAGAAACCTAAGATAAATTATTATAGTAGAAACAAATAAGAAACCTCCCTCGCGGCCTCGCTCCAACATGACGAAGGAAAGAAGGAACAACGGCCATGCCAAAAAGGGCCCCACAGTGTGCAGCCTATTGGCTGCATGAACTGCACCCGATGCGTGCCCACGGACAAGGCTATTAAGAAGTTCGTCATCCGAAACGTAGTAGAGGCCACAACTGTCAGGGACATCTCTGAAACAAGTGTCTTGATGCCTATGTGCTCGCCAAGCTGTATTGTGAAGCTACATTACTGTGCGAGTTGCGTCATTCATAGCGAGGTAGGCAGGAACCGATCTAGTGAAGCTTGGAAGGAATGAACACCCCCACCCCGATTTAGACCTGCGGGTGCTGCCCCTTGCCCTCCACCGAAGCCCATGTAAGGAGCTGAGTCTTTTAGGATTGAAGAAATTTCCTCGGGGAAAAAATAAAATGCAAATTATAAAAAGAAGAAATGAGAGAGAAATTTAAGAAATATAAATTTCCTATTGGCTAATTAATAAGTGAGAGGATGAGAACAGAGTTTACCAATACTGAACATAAAAAGACGACATCACTACGGATTTTATAATATCACTACAAATTTATCTCATTAAAAAAATTCCACTAAAAATACAATCTTTCACTCAAGATGAAATAAAAAAAATTTAAAAATATCTAAATAGCTCTATGCCTATTAAAAACATTGAAATTATATTTAAAACTTCCCTCATAGTACTCTCCTAAACCAAACAATTTTACTAGTAAATTTTGTCCATAATATATGAAGGAAATAATATCAATCTTGTACAAAGTACTTGAGAAAAGAGAACAGTAGAATTCATCACCAGTTGTTTTAGAAGACTAGCAGGACTAGCAGATGTCATAATGGTTACATCACCGGACTTCCACATAGCAGACTGTGGTTTGAGTCCTAGACCTAGAAGCTTGAAACTCACTTCAGGTGCATGTGCATGCCTGCCCCAAATCCTGAGAGGAGAATGGAAGAGAAGGGACTGTGGCAGGGCCATCCCCCCAGTAGGTGATTTCTTGCTTTCTGTCTTTCTCTCATTCCCTTTGTCTTCCTGGCAAGCACGTATGTTCTAAAGCAAAAATCTCCCTTAAAAAAAAAAAAATGACAACTACACTTCAAAAAAAGTTACAGAGCAATAGTCCTTATGGAAGATAACTTTAAGATGCAAAATATTTTAAACAAAAATACATGCAACAATGGTAAAACCAAATAATCCTCAGAAACAAGTAGAACTTAGTTCAGGAATGTGAAGTCAGTTTAAAATTTTAAAATCAACAAACAAAATTCTTCATATAAACAGGAAAATGGAGAAAAACAATAAGAACATCTAACTTGATACAGAAATTTGGAAAAATGTGTACTTCATGAAAAAAAATTTAGTAAACATGGAATAGAAAGAAGCATCTTAATCAGTTAATCATCTTGAAAACAACTATAGTTAGCATGCTTAATGGTGAAATATTAATCACTTTTTCCTTAACATTGAGAAAAAATAGAAGAATGTATAGTCTTAAAATTCCTGTTTACATTTAACTGGTGAGTCTAGCTGTGTAATAAATATTTTGATTCAATAAGACCCATTAAAAATAGAAAGCAGGAATTAACCACATCTATTCTCAGATGATATGATTATTCATAGCACATCTCAGTAAATCTAAAAAAAAATACAAAAACAACTTCCATTTTGCAAGGTCAGAGACTACATAGTCAACATACAAAAAGCAGTATTTTTATATAGTAGTAGCAACCACTTGAAATTGAAGTTTTTAAAAATTGTGTTTACAACAGCAAAACAACATAAAACTGAAATGCTCCCACAGAGAAGAGAACACATTGGAGAATACAGATGAGGCCTGAGAAGTCAGAAGTGCCCGAGCACAGCATGGTCCTTTTTTGTGTAACCTTTTTCTTAAGAAGTGCTTATTATTGCTGGCCCTGGGTAGAGGCATGGTTTTGATTTCTTCATTTTGATCAGAGTGATAGAGAGTTCCATTCTAAGACCATGTGTCAGCTGAATTATTGAGTTGTCGGAAAAGTCATGACACATTTTTGCTAGAAAAACAGAAAGGATACATCATGACTTTTCTGACAACCCAATACATAGTCTGTAAAACAGTTTTGTAAATCTGGAAACTAATGTCACTGTGCCAGGGCATTCTCAGACTTTATTGGGTCTGATGGGGGCTACTCATCTTTCCTTTTCTTTCTCAAGGTAACAAATGCTAGTCATTTCCAGGTTGAAATTGGGTCGGAGTCAAAACTAAAGCTAATTAATTTAGAAGGTAGGCTCTAAAAATCCAGTCTTTCCTATTAATAATTACTTCACAATAAAGTTCTCTGGTGCTTATATGATGAGATAGTGTTAAATTAATTAGATTCTCAATCAAATGTGTGAGCAGAATTTTGGTTGGGAGTCCATCTGACTAATCATCTCTGTAAATAGTGAAATAATTGATAGTTATGAAAAGGGTAAATGAGTTACACCTTCTTCCAATAATCTCCCTAGGATTTCTGTTTAAAAGGATAATATGTGGGAAAATAATGAAAAGTATATCCTATGCATGTTTTTATTGCTCCAACTTTTAAACAAGCAAATAAATAGAAGTAATGTTTACCTGAAATACTTAAATCTTTATCTGTTATATTCCATTTGGGTCACTGCTTATAGAGAATAATCAACAATAAAATATTATTAAATAAATAACCGAATAGATCCCAATGCAAAAGGAAATGTGTGCCAATGTGGACCTATTTCAACCAATTATTAACTTAAAATGGAAGTGTTCAATGAGAACACTGAGTATCTTGCACATTTGAAAACAAAACCAAAGAAACAAAAATAAAACCTTGCCAATCAGTTGTTGGGTCTGGAGAAGAATATTGATGATTTACCATGCTAAGCAAATGTTCCTCTGAAAACCTTTACTAAAGACACACAGAGAGAAATTAGATGTCCCTAAATAGCCGTAAACATATTAGTTCACACCAAACATACAGTATTATTTTACTAGTTTGCCTTAGTTTTTTATTGCTATGAAATATATTGCCACAGATTTTGCAGCTTGAAATAATACCCATTTTATAGTCTCAGAGTTTTCCTGAGTTAGAAGGCCAGGCATGGTTTAGCTGGGTCTTTTGTTCAAAGTTACCCAAGGCTACATTCAAGGTGTTGGCTAGGATTACAGCCTTATGTGAGCTTACATCTCTTCAAAACTCATGTTCCATATTAGCAGAATTCAGCTCCTTGCAGTTGGAAACTGCCTATCTTTGACTTTTAGAGGCCATCTTATTCATAGGTGGTTCATTATGTTTGTTTTTATCCATGACCAAGTAGAAGAAAGATCTTTTGATCTCTGTAAAGGCTCATCTCTGTATGACAAGGCAACCCAGGACTAAGTTCTTTTCAATTCACTCGAAGCCAGCTCATCTTCATCTCTGCCATGAAACTGAATTGTAAGGGAGACACCCTTCTTTTTCACAACTCTCACCACATACATTTGGAAAGATGGTCCACTAAGAGGTTCAGAATAGGATCATCTTATGATTTTTTTCCTACAGACTTTGTTTTGTTTGTTTGCCATAAACCTAAATGCAAGTCTGCAGTCCTTCACTTTTTGTCTTTGGAGTAATATTAGTATTTGAAGGATCTCACCCATCTAAGCCACTTGCTTTTTTTCTAATGTGTTAGTATTTTGGCCAGGTACTCTGCTCAGACCCTGTGGTAGGAACTGACCTGGCTTTGACCTCTGTTCTCACATGCTCTTACTGCCTCCTGCAGTTTCTTAGTAACCTTTCCTGATGTCCAAGTCTTGCCTCTCTCTACCTTTTGCCTTCAACAAATCACTTCAGCTATCTCATCTGCTCTTCTCTTACAATGAAAACCAGAGTTAGAAGGCTTTGTGTGACAAAATTGTGGTGAGTAGTGTTCATGGCTATTAAACATTTTTCCTAAAAATAGTTTTTCTTTACCTTCTACCTCTAAAGGTTGTCAACTGTAGCATCAATCTCTATTGGGTAAAAAGCTAGGTTCCCCAAGCAAAGAAGTGGGTATTTAATATGGTCTTTTCCATCTGCTTTAGCACATTGTTCTCTCTTTTTTTATGCAAAAAATTACTTAAGATGGTTAAATTTGTGGGCATATATTCCAGCACTGTTTTTTATTTGACTGGGAACCACTCTGCTTCTAATCTGTAAGCTCTGGCCCCTGATTTGGTTCTCAAAACAGGTTCTTTCACATTCATAGCTCTGGCCCCTGATTTGGTTCTCAAAACAAGTTATTTCACATTGGGTATATTCTGGGACTTTTTTTTTTTTTTATCCTTTCAAAACTGGTTTACATCAGACATATTGCTATGTCTGAATCTGTGGCATAGTATTTAATCTTTTTAAAATTATGAATCCCATAGTTTAGCAGTTAAGGGAGCTGGATCTCACATGGCTGACTGCAGTTTGAATGTTGGGTCTCGAAACTTAAAAAAAAAAAAAAACATGCTGGGTGTGTGTGGGTGGGTGTGCCCCAAATCCTGACAGGATGCAGAAATGGAGAAAAAAGGAATGCAGTGTGACTATACCTCAGTAGGGGATGCTTTCTCTCTTTCTCTCTGTCCCTGGAGAGTGCACATAGCCTCTGCATTTAAAAAAATTAGAAGGGTCAATTTATTTAATTTTTGTCATTAGTTAATGTGCACTGCTGAAGAGAGATGGGTCTGTGAGGAGTGAGGAAGCACCCACCAGGTGGGATGACCATGCCGCAATCCCTTTTCCTCTATTATCCTCTCTGGATTTTGGGTATATACAACATACTTTACTGGCATGTCTTTCAGTCCACCATGTCTGAGACTCGAACTGCATGTGAAATCAGTCAGCTGCCCCAACCACTGTGCCATCAAACTGGCCCCAGAAGACTAATTTATTTCCCTCTTTATATAATATTTTGATTTATCCTCAAATTGTAGTCTTCATACCTGTGTTTCAGCTTTACTCATTTTGGGGGGCAAAAGAAAATAGAAATTTTATAATGTATTCAGTTGTTGAATAAATGTTTGTTATAAATTTATTATGTGATAAGCATTATTCTACTTGTTGAGGATATAATAATTAAAAAAAAGAAATCTCCCTTTCTCAAGGATATTACACTCTAGTTGGGAAGGCAGATTATATGCAAATCAATTGCTTAACAAAGATAGTTCTATAGTTATTAATAAATATACAATATTATATAAGCAAATATTTTTTTTAGTAATTATTTTATTCAACTTTATTTATTTATTTAAATTTGACTAGAAAGGGACAGAGTGAGAGAGAGAAAGTGAGAAAGCAAGCCACCAGGTCCATGTGGGAACTCCAGCACCCTTGACCACCACACCACCTGCCGGCCCCATAAATATGTTCTAATATTATGTGTCTAAAATAGACAGAACAAAGAGAAGTTCTATCAAGAAAATGAGGGAAGACAAAAGAAAGGAAAGAACAGTAATAGGAATGAGCTTGAGATAGACCAATTGTCAGAAATAATTCCTCTCTTAGGATGTGACAACTGAGAATAAGCCTGAAAGATAGTAAAGGAACACTCTGAAAAGTATCTAGAGAAAGGTCTTCCTAGGCAGAGGAAAGAGAAAGAAGAGCCTGAGATAAAAGTAGACTTCGTGTTTGACTAGGAATTCCCAAATTGGGGGCTGTGGTCTAATAGCAGCACCATCATCTGGATCAGGCAGGCAGAGTTTTGCCCTACCATAGACTTGCTAAATCAGTTCTGGAACTTGGGCCCATCAATCCATCAATCATGGCCCAGGTTGTCATGTTGTTATCTAAAGTTTGAGAGGTACTGTGTTTGAAGAACAATAGGAAACTAGTGTGCTGGTCCCAGAGGGTGTGTGGCAATTTTTTTTTTTTTTACTTAAATTTATTTATTTACATTCATTCACTATACATCATTATAGCATACAAAATTAGATTTCTTTCCATCCAGAATACACTGTATATTGGCTCAGTCAAGCACATCAACATATGTGTTATCGTCAACAAATAATTTTCCATTTCTTGTTTCCTGTATATTTTGCTTTTTTCCCCATCTTTGATTCCCTATCTCTCACCCTCTGCCATCTCCCACCCTCCTCCCGCATTGTCTCTGGTATCCATGGTTGCTTTCTATGCCTTTTCCCACACATTTTATTGATTCACTAAAGATCTTAATTAAATATTTTCAAGAGCAAGTACAGCTGATATACACATATCCATGAACACAAGTTTGATTTTAGGCATAAACCTCAGTGAATAAAAATAAACATTCTATAAAGTAGCACCTAGCTGGGGCTATATAGCTTACTGCAGGTATCAAATAAGTATTTTTAATGCATTTTCTTTTTATTTCAAGAAAAACAGTATTCCAGGTTTTTTTTTTCCTGAAACTTTTTAAAAAAAATAATTAATTTGCATTAATTCCCTAAGCATCATCACAGCACACAGCATACAAAATGTGATTTCCCATCTGGAATATACTGCAGAGTGGCTTAATCATGCATGTTATCATGTTATCATGAATAATTTTCCATTTATATCCCTATTTCTGACCCTCTGCCCTTTCCCACCCTCTTCTCAAACTCTCTCTGATATCTACAGTTGTCTTCCATTCATTCTCCCCTACATCTTATTGATCACACAATTTTTTAAATAATCTAACTACTTTCAATAGTGAGTTCAGCTGGTAATGTCAAGAAAAGCAGTTTTTAACATTAATAAATGAAAGAAATGCTAAGGAACTTTGCTTAAAACTTAAAGCCAGGAAACAGGTTAGGATTCTGTTCAAATAGTAGGTACATGAACCTATCGACAGCTCAAGACAGGACAAAAATCTTTGAAACCAAACAACAAAGCCCAGAAGAAAAATCAGCAATATTTTAGTCAAAAGTCATAAAATGCTATTTCACCAGTTCAGTCTCATGTACTTAATCTAGCTTCTGTTATGGTTTTGTGGCAACATTTTAAGAAGTTGAACCTGTACTAAGCAATTTAAAACTCTGTAAGGCTCTTGTGAGAACTTTTGATTTTACTGATCACTGCATTTTTCCAACAATATTAACAGAGTATTCTTAATATATAGATAACCCATTTGGAAATGGCTGCACATAAGTTGTTTCTCTATATATTTCATGTAGAGAATGTAACTTAGCTATGCATATTTACATAATTAGTAAATAGAAAGGCCCATGGAATGTATGATGAATATTGATGATAAAAATTCTATTGGCTTCATTCCCTGATTTTAGTATTAAGGGTTAATATGTAGTATAGAAACTTACATTATGGATTCAAGTAAGCTAGCCATGTATAAATAATTGTGTACGAATGTTTATCTTACGAAAGTAGATGACATCGTCAGATCAGGTGAGGGATTTGTGTAGTTTAATAGGCACATCGAATAGATTTAATGAGTGAGTAAGCCCTGAGGATACTGGCTTATAACCAGCAACTTTTATTGGAACTTAACTAAATCATCCAGTACCAAGACAACCGTGTCCTTTTTATGTCACGATGGCTGGCTGCCTTCAAAAGCAACCATTTTTTCACCTACTTCTAAGCCAGAGCTAGTACCCTATAATCTTATAATGAAACTTTATTTCCTATGTCAACAACGTGCATCTCCAGGGAAGGGAAGTAACAAAGCATACTGAAAAATGATTGATCCAAGTTCCATGACAGTAAAATGAGGTGTTTTTTTTTTTTTCAATCTTAGCAGAATCAAGTGCCTGAGATCACTAGAAGGTAACAGTGAAGCACTTCAAATCATGTCTCAAGTTCCAGCCTCTTCTTCCTTATATTATTGCAAGTATATAGGTATCCTATTATGTGAAGGGAAGAATTACTATATGCTCTTTTGGAACATTTTATACTACTTCTTTCCAAATTATTTCCCCTGAAAAACCTTGATCATCTTTTCTGCTATTAGTTGACTTGCATTTACAATATTCATGTGTGTGGAGTTGTGAATCAAGTAAAAAAAAAAAAAATCTGTTCTCTACAATCTTTTGTGGAGGCATTTAGGAGGAAATGTATTTAATGTCACCAGTCACTATTTTAGAATATCCACAGCTACATTTTCAGTATCAAAGCAATGTTATAAAAGTGCTGTAGTAGGTCTATGTAATTCTCTTTCAGTAAAAGCTGAAAAAAAAGCAAACAAGCAAAACAAAACAGAACAAAAAATGTTTACCTCTTCCAATAAATAGACACAGTAAAAAACATTTTTCATCAGTAGGCTGCGTAGTACATATCACTGTTACATTTACTCATGAAGACACTTAATTCTATATGAACTTTGTTTTAAATATATTCCTTAGGGGGCAAGCAGGTGTCATGGTAGTCAAGGCACTGGATCCCACATGGCTGACTCTGCAGTTCAAGTCCCAGGCCCAGTGACTTGAAAAACATGCTGTGTATGTGAGCCTGCGTGTCCAAAATCCTAATAGGAAAATGAATGAGAAGTGATTGTGGAATGGCCAACCTCTCTGGGGATGATTTCTCACTTTCCCTCCCTGTCTTTCTCTGGTGAGTGCTCATCCCCTATGGCAAAAAACAAAACAAAACGAAAAACATACAAAAAGAAAACCTTAGGAAATGATTTGTACATTTTTCAAATCCAAAAACACTAGTATGTATCTTAGTCCATTTTGAGTTGCTATAATAATATCTGAAGTGAGTAATTTATAAAGGAAAGTTGATTTAGCTCACATTATTAGGAGGCTAGAAAACTTAAGAGTTGGCAGCCACATCTGGTAGTTTCTGGTAAGAGTAACTTGGTACATCACAACATGGTGCAGAAATAGGAAGGTGGGCAGGCGTGTGCAAAACCGACACGGGGAGAGGCAAGCTTAATTTATCACAACCCACTCTCCCAGGAACTGATCTACTCCCACACGAGGGAAGCTCTCTCACAACTGCTATACAGTGTGCATTTATTTGTGAGGGTGGTGCCCCATGACCCAAGCGTGTTCCCCTAGGGCCCATCCTATGACACTGCCATAATGGGAATCAAATTTAATATGAGTAGAAAAGAGAGTCATGAATAGTTGTTAGTAATACAAAGTCGAATGGGCAAGGAGAAAACTACCTTTATCATGGAGTACCTCCGAGAAATCATATTTTGGCAAATCCTCTGGCATTAATTTCCATTTGGCTCTACCAACCAACACTGTAAATATCACCTCAGTGTTCCTTGTCAGTTCCTTTCCCCTCAAGCTCCAGGACTTCCCGATGGCCACCATGGGACATTAATAGTAACCTCTCTAGCACTGATACATAAGTAACCTGGAAATATGGGGAATTAATGTTCTGTGGAACGACCCTGGGTCAATAAGAAATGGGGAAAAATATTTATATCTTACTGCAGAAAGACTTTTATAGAACATTCTACCATGAAATGTTTTTTTTAAAAAGTATTTAATGAAGACAGGGTTTTTTGTTTGTTTTTCTGTTTTGTTTTACTGTCTGGAAAGAAACTGATCTAAGATACTTAAGTTAGTAAAGCACACATGTGTGTCTAATTGCCTTCTCAGTCTGATATTGTTTAATGGTCTTATATGTTCATAGTTTTATGTCCTTTTTTGATATTGTGACTATAGTCAATAACTTGGAAAAATTATCATCATAACTTATAGGAGAAAAATGATAGAAAAACTTCATATGCTATGATAATAATTATATTTTTAGTATTGTATGAAAATCTTTTAGTATTATTTTCATTTAAGAAATATTATATGACTATACTAGCCTTGAGATTGAGGATAAGTTACCCAATATGACAATCTCTGTCATCCAGAAACTCAGTGGAGCAGGAGGAATCATTAAATGAATAGGACTTTATAGAAACAAAGGAGGAAGAATTTATTAGTGTAAGTAATATATTTTTATCTTCCCATTCTTAATTTTCAGATTAATTTCACATTTTACATAAAGTCTTCATCAGGTTATGTACAGTATATTTTTTCCACATAGAACTTTACATTTTTTTTTTTTTGCCTATTACATGTTTCTTTCCTTTGCACCTCACACCCACCCTCTACCACCTACTCTCTATCATCTTCCCCCTCCCCTACAGTTTCTGGTATCTACACTTATCCCCTCTACTTTCATATCTCCATATCTTTCCATTTTTGCCATAGAGTACAAACATTTAGTACATGTTTAGGGGGGATATACAGTTTTGCTCAACATTAAATCTTCTATATTCATCCACTGTGAATCAGACAATAGGGCTTCCTTGTCTCTTAAGAATAAGTAATACTCCATAGCATATATGTACCACAGTTTTTCAACCCAGTCATAGGTTTTTGGACTCTTAGGCTGATTCCACATCTTAGTAGTTGTGAATAATGTTACAATAAACAAAAATGTGCAAAAGTCTTTCTGTCTTTCTATCTTTTGGGTAAATAACAAGGAGTGGGATTCCTGTGTCATATGGTATTTCTATTTGTAAGTTTTTGAGAAATTCCATCTTATTTTCCACAGAGCCTGTTGAATGTTATCTCACTATGACTTTAATTTGTATTTCCCTTATGACAAGAGACTTTGAATATTTCTTCAGGTGCCTTTGGCCATTCATAAGTCTTCCTTGGAAAGTTGTTTATTCAATTCATGTGCTCATTTTTAAATTGAATTATTCATTTATTTTTGGGTGAGTTGCTTGAGCACCCTATATATTCTGGATATAAATTTGAGGAATAATTTGCAAATATTTTATCCCATTCTGAGGGTTATCTTTTTATTCTAATTTTTGTTTCCTTTTCTGTGAGGAAACTTTTTACCTAGATGTAATCACACTTATCTATTTTGGGGATTATTGTCTGTGCTTTAGTGGTCTTATTTTAAAATATCTTTGCCTACTACTATGTTTTTAAGAGTTTCCCCTAATTTTCTACTAGTAGTTTTATAGTTTAAGGCTTTACATTTAAATCTTTTATCCATTTTGAGTTGATTCTTGTTAATGGTGACATCTTGGAGTCCAGTTTCATTTTTCTGTAGGTAGTTATTGAGTTCTTCCAGCACCATTTGCCAAAAAAGACTTTATCCACTGTATTCTCTTATACCATTGTCAAAGATCAGTTAGCTGTATGATCAGGGAGTTATTTTTGGATTCTCTATTATGTTCCATTGGTCAATGTGTTTTTTTTGTGTGTGTGCTAGCACCATACTGTTTTAATTACGATTACTTTGTAATATATTTTGAAGTCAAATAGTGAGATATCTCCTATGTTATTCTTTTTGCACAGTACTGCCTTGGAAATGTGGGATATTTTATAATTCTAGACAAATTTTATGATTTTTTTCTCTTTCCATGAGAAAAGAGGAAAATTCAATCCGAATTATATTCAATTAATTTGGATAGAACTGACATTTGATTGATTGATTCTTCCAATCCAAGAACACATGATAGCTTTCTCTTTTTTGGTATCATACTCAATTTCTTTTTCAAAGTTTTATTTATAGAGGTCCTTCAACTCTAGTTAGATTTATTATGAGGTATCTTATTCACTATGGTTATTGTAAATGGGATAGCTTTCTCCAATTCTGTTTCATTCTATTCACCCTAGGTATATATTGATGTATTGGAGTATATTGTTGGTGTACTTAACTGCTTCTTTTCTATCTGAATGACTTTATTTTGCTATCTAATCTGAATACATCGACTAGTACTTCAAGCACTATGTTGAAAAGAGTGGAAAAAGTAGGCATTCCTTTCTTGTTCCAGTTTTTACTTTCCCCATTTGGTATGATTTTAGCAATGGGTCTGTCATATATGACTTTTATTGTGTTGAAGAATGTCCCTTCTACCTATATTTTGCTGAGAATCTTGATCATAAAAAGATATTGTATTTTGCCAGAAGTTTTTTCAGCATTGATTGATATCATATGGTTTCTATATTTCTTTCTGTTAATGTTATTTATTACATTTATTACTTTGTGTATGTTGACCCATCCTTGTACCTCTTGGATAAAGCCTACTTGGTCATGGTGTATAAACTTCTTACTGCGCTGTTGGATTTGGTTTGCTAGTATCTTGTTGAGAGTTTGTGAATCAGTACTCATCAGGAATATTGGTCTATAGTTTTCTTTTTTTATCACATCCTCGTATGTTTTTTGTGTTAAGATGATGGAAGTTTCATAGAATGAGTTTAGGAGGGTTCCTTCCTTCTGAATCTTTGGAAAGAGTTTGAGGACAATTGAAGTTAGCTCTTCTTTAAAAGTTTTGTAGAATTCTGGGACCAGCAGTTAGCATAATGGCTATGTTGCTGGACTCCCACGTAGTCGACCGTGGTTCGAGTCCCGGACCCAGTGGCTTAAACTCATGCCAGGCACATGTGCGTGCGTGCCCAAGATCCTGAGAGGAGAATGGAGGAGAAGGGATTGTGGTGTGACCATCCCCCCTGGGGGGTGAATTCTCACTTTCTGTCTCTCTGTCTCACTCTCTCTGTCTGTCTGGCGAGCGCACATGCCCTATAGCAAAAACCTCTCAAAAAAAAAAATAAATAAAAGTTTTGTAGAATTCAGAAGTGAAGCCATCTGGATCTAGGAATTTCCTTGTTGGGAGATGTTGAGAATTTTTTCATACACTTTTGCCTATACCTATGTCTTCCTTGGAGAGTTGTCTGTTCACTTCATTTGCCCTTCTTTTAATTGGATTATTTTTTGTGGGTAAGCTGATTGATTGAATTTCCTATGTGTTCCAATTATCAGTCTCTTATCTGAGACATCTAATTGTTTTCCAGTCAGAAAATATTATGCAGTCAAAGTGCTGGGATGACATTTTATAGACTAAGAAACATACGGAAGCATGACAAGTCTATTTTGTAAGCTTTCTTCAAAAATATGGAACTTAAATTTCTGAATTCAAATTAGGATTTTTCAATGTACTATAACAAATTCAATTGTATCTCTTTTTATATTCTTTTTAAATATGGTAATGTTATAATAGTGACCATTTTATAGGGCTAATATCAGAAGTAATATAACATTAAATACACTTAAAATTGATTATTTAATGTCATTTTACATTGTTATTTGTGAGATTATGTGTAAATATTTTCCAATAATAAGCAAAGTTCTGACACTCATTATCCATTTTAACTTATACTTCATAACAAAGAACCATAAAAAAGATAATCATTGAAACAAATACCAAGAATGGACAACAAAACTAAAACAAGTAAACAAAGACCTCCAGTAACATCAAATGATCCTCATAGTCCCAAGTTTCTCCTGTATAGAATATGGCAAGCAGGGCTACTATTTACCTCTTTAGACAGCCACTTTAGTCTCCTCAGAGAAAGGCTGGGCTGCATCCAAATGAGAGAATTTGTTGTCATCCTTCACTTCATATGAGCTTATAGTTGCAGAAACCTTCTCCAACAAATTATCCAAAAGTGAATACATCACCAAAATGACTAAAAATCAGAGAAGAGAGACCACAAAGTGAGCATCATGAAGAAATACAGAGATGTGGAGAGAGCACAGCTCATCCCCTCCTACACACCTCTGAACTCTCAGTTGAAACCCTGCAGTGCAGTCCAGGTGCACCTATTCTTTAGAAACTGGGAGACCTTTGTAATATCCAGTTCCAATGACTGAAGTGTAGGTTGCTTGGTGAGCATCAGGGAAACAAAAATATGAGAAACCAAGAAAATATCTTTCCCCAAAGGGAAAATAACAGTCCTTCATTATCCAAAGATAGTACAATGGAAATCATGAAAATGTCAGATATCAAAATTCAGAATTGTCATATTGAACAAACTAATCTAGATACAAGAAAAGAGACAATGAGTTCTAGGAGATGAGGAAGTTCTTCCTTGATTTAAAAGAAGAAATATACACTATAAAAAGAATCAAACAGATTCTTAGAGAAGAAGGCTATAATATAGGAAATCAAAAGTTCCTTCAAAAGTATTAAAAGCAGATTAGATCATGCAGAAGGGCAAAGCTCAGATGTAGAAAACAAAGCCTCTGACCTAGAAAAAAATCATGAACAGACTGATAAAATAACCCCTCGAATGAGAATAATACATGAGAAATACTAGATACAATTAAATGCCAAGAAAAACAGGTAATTGGTATCCCAGAAGGTGAAGAAACTAGTAAGGACATTGATAATCTATTGCACAAAATCCTGGAAGAAAACTTTCCAAACCTAGAGAGAGATCCAGATCCAAGAAATACAAAGGACCTCAAATAGAATCAACCCAAGAAGGTCTTCTCCAAGGCACATCATAGCCAGATTGGCCAAAACCACAAAGACAAGATAATAAAATTGGCAAGAGAGAAATATCAAGTGACTTACAAAAGTTATCCCATCAAGCTAATGTCGGACCTCTCATCAGAAACAGTGCATGCAAGCAAAGAATGGGAAAATATATTCAAAGTGTTAAATGAAAAACAATTTCAACCAAGAATACTACACCCAACAAGATTATCCTTCATATGGAAAGAAAAGATTAAAAACATTCTCAGATAAACAAAACCTGAAAGAATTTACCAACGTCAGACCCGTTCTTCAAGAAGTTCTGAAGGGAATACCATACCAGGAAAACTAAGGACAGACAGAAATAAGAAAACAAAAAACAACCAAAAATATAGCCAACTTAATGGTAGGGACAAGTCCAGAAATATCAGTAATAATGTTGAATGTTGACTTCCATGATTTAAATGGAAAGATTGGACCACAGTATCACTAAAAATTCAACAGAAAAGAGATTACATGAGACTGAACTGGTGAAATAGAATTTTATGATTTTGACTAAAACATTATCAATTTTCTTCTATACTTTGTTTTCCCATTTGAGGATTTTTGTTTTCTTTTGAGCTGTTGATAGGTTCAGAAATTTGTTGATTTTTTCTTCTTTGTTTTTTTTTTTTTTAAGTTGAAACTTAAACTTTTCTCCCTTCCTGACTGCTCTGGAATTGAAAAATACTTGTGAGCATTCTTATTTTGTGGCAGAATGGTTATTTGCATAAGTTCAATAACAGCCAACTAATTTAATGAGTATTCTTACCAGGGTTTGTGCAAATAACAGACCAAATTGAGACTAAACTTTTCTTTCTTTCAAATAAGTTAGTTTATACCTCTCTTTAGTAAAAGGGGGAATGGAGAGGGGTAAAAATATCTCAGAAGAAAAATACAGTGCACTTGTTACTAAATTTTAGCTTTGTCCATATCTGTTCTTTGAGTTTTTCATATCTACCTACTATTTGAACAGAATCCTAACCTTTTTCCTGGCTTTAAGTCTTAATCTAATTTTTCTTAACGTTTTTTTAAAATTTTGATTTATTAAAGCTAAAACTGCTTTTTTGAAATAAAAAATATATAAAAAATAAGTAAAAAGTATACCTACTTAATGACCACAGTAATCTATATAGCCTCAGCTAGGTGAAACTTTATAGTATGTTCATTCTATTCCCTAAGTTTTATGCCTAAAGTTAGACATGTGTTCATAGATATGTTTATATCAACTGTACTTACTATTGAAAGTATTTAGTTTAATTTAGATCTTTTGTGAATCAATAAAATGGAAAAAAAAAGAAATAGGAACAAAAACAAAACATGGAAAGCAACTGTGGATACCAGAGACAGTGTGGGAGGAGAGTGGGACATGGCAGAAGGTGAGAGAGAGAGAGAATTAAAGGGAGAAAAAAAGAGAAGTGAAATATATAATAAACAAGAAATGGAAAATTATTCGGTGAAAATAACATGCATGGTATTATCTTTGATTGAGCCAATATACAGTGTATTCTGGATGAGAAAACTCATTTTGTATGCTGACATGATATACAGTGAATGAATGTGAAATAAATAAATTTAAAATAAAATAAAATACTATTCAGCCATAATAAAACAATGAGTCCTTAGCATTTGATATATAGTGGGTGAATATGAAAGATTTAATTCTAAGTGAGTAAGCTGGACTGTGAAAGGGCATTATATGTCCCTGGTAAATATATACCAGATGTCTTTTATAGAAAACTGAAGACAGAAAGGTATAATAGAAAACTGAAAGATTGGAAGGTATAATATTAGGGAGGCCAATTGTACATAGAAAGGATAGTATAGGAGGGGGTGGTAAAAGAGTTGGATATTAGAGGGTGGGAGGGAGAGAATCGGAGGAAAAAAATACAGAAAACTTTTAATAGACACAAAAATGAGGGGCCAGCAGGTGGCATGGTGGATAAGGGCACTGGACTCCAACATAGTCAACCACAGTTCAAGTCTCAGAGCTGGTGGCTTGTTTTCTCACTTTCTCTGTGTGTGTGTGTGTGTGTGTGTGTTCTTTATTCATGATAGAACATAGGCATGAAAGAGAGAAAGAAGCACCTTCCATGGGCCTAACCACACAGAACCCCTATCCCTCCAGTCCTCCAGCTCATCAGATCTTGAGTGTGCATGCATGCCCAAGATCCTGAGAGGAGAATGGAGGATAAGGGATTGGTGTGTGGCCATCCCCCTGGGGGGTGATTTCTCGCTTTCTGTTTCTCTGTCTCTCTCTGTCTTTCTGACGAGCGCACACACCCTATAGCAAAAACCTCTCCATAATTAATTAATTAATTAAAAAATAAAATGAATTAATAAAATTAAATAAATAACTTAAAAAAAGAAAAGTTATCTGTCGATAATAATGTATATGATAAAATCTATGTCTTGACTGACGTGCAGAGTATTCATGCTGGAAAAACCATTTTGCACGCTGTAAATGTGTACAGTGATTAAATAAAATAAGTAAATAAATACATAAAATAATTAATTAAAACATTTCAGATTTACAGGAAAAAAATGAAGGGAGTGGTGAGGTTGTCATCAGATTACTTCCACAAAAATCCTGAAACTCAAGTCATCATTCAAAATTATAATTAATTAAAGTCCATAAATATGGATATGCAATAATTTAATGCCATTTAATATTCATGGTATTTACTAATCATGGAACTGACAATCATTTCCAAATACCACAAATAAAATGTAACCTTGAGATTATTCCCAGAAGTGTCTGGGCAAATAGCAAACAATTTATGACCATCAGGTGAGATACTTGATTACCAAAGCTTCAAAAAGTGTTTAATGATTTGTTGAGGGGAAAATGCACTAATAACTTTTTTTTGCATGAGTAGAAACTAGACAGCACTTTGCCCATTAATACGCCGAATGATAAAATGGTCCCTAGATAAAATTCAGTAAGAAGTTCATAAATAAAATTTAGATAAGTGAAACACATAGATGATAAAGCCTACTATATATATATATGTATATATATATATATATGTGTGTGTGTGTGTGTGTGTGTGTGTATATATGTGTGTGTGTGTGTGTATATATATATATATATTTGTGTTAGAGATTTTTGCTTTAGAATGCATGTGTTTGCTGGGGAGAGAGGAGAGAGAGAGACAGAGACAGTGAGAGGGAATGGCCACCTATAATCCCTTCTCCTCCATTCTCCTCCCAAGATCTTGGGCACACACACACCTGATGTGAGTTTCAATTCATCGGCTCCAGGACTTGAACTGTGGTCAGTTATGTGGGAGTCCAGTAACATAACCACTACAACATCTGCTGGTCCCTAGAAGATACTTTTTTAAACCATGGACGAGGGTTCAGCTGTCTAATGTGGTGCACTGCAAGGCAAGCACACATGGAAAGGTTCTGGATTGACATCTGGAGACCTACTTGCATATGCTGGGTGCTGGGTGCATGTAAAACCATGATTTAACCTGTCTAAGGCTGGAGAATGTGGTTTGCAGTATCAAGACATGTTTGGGGTACTCTGACTATATATTTATCTTTGTTTCTTTCACTCATTGATGAATAAAAAACAGGAAACCTTAAAAAAAATGGAAGGAGCAGAACCAAAAAAAAATGTATATTAGAGTCAAATCTGGACATCAGGCTTGGGTGCTTTCTCTAACAGTGAGTCCCTTTGCAAATGTATTCAGGAACGTATTTGAAATAGTCTATTTTCCTGATTGAATGGCCTCAGAGTCACTGAGTTCCTAAGCTTATTGGTTTCAATCTCTCTTCTTTCTGTGAAGGTCATTGTAGGAAATTGTCTTAAATATACTGCATATAAATCTTACCCCTGTACAAATTGGCAAACATCTTTCTAGTTTTCGTTCTCATCACAATATATCTCTCAAACTAAAGTAAGCCAACATACATGAATAAAATATATCAATATATCTAGTTTTCTATTTCTGTACAATACTCAGATCCTAGTTGGACAGTTGGAAAGAATTGAGCTTATAAACTCCAAGCAGTTCTGCCTTCTAAATCTTGCTCTTTCTCCAGTGGTTTTTGATCAGTAAATTGCATTTAGTGTCCTCCCATTGCTCAATTCAGAGACAGAGATTACTTAGGGAAAAAAAAAAAATCTCTGTGTGTGTGGTAATAAAACTGATAGAAATTCTGCAGATCTTTGAATAAGGGACAATGAATAATTTAATAAAAATAGTAATAGTTCATCATTATTTGTTGTTTACAATGTTCTGGAAACTGTTCTAAGCATGTTATCTACAGGCTTATTTCATCTTATTCACCCAACAAATCCTAGAGGAACATGCTGTTATTACCTGTGACTACACTATTTAAAATGAGGTTTAGATTTAAGGATTTTACCCATGTTCAAGGTGCTAGTAAAAGATTGTAGAATTTTTTTTCTTTCATTTTTCTTTTTTTTTTTTTAATTTGGGTCTCACTCAATTGCAATCTTCCTGCCTCAGATTCCCAGATGGCTGTGACCAAATGCATGAGCTGCCATTCTTGGTTCTAGAGTGGCCTTTACCTGAGGAGCAGCAGTGTATTGGCAGCACATAGCACTGTGGCTAGGCCTTTTGTTTTCTTTAATTTTTTTTTTTTGCTATAGAAAAGTGATGACAAATGTAAACAACCTCTTTTTTTTTTTTTTTTTGAGAGATTTTTGCTATAGGGCACATGTACTCCCTGGAGAGATAGACAGAATACAAAAAATCACCCCCCAGGATGAATGACCATATCACAATCCCTTCTCCTCCATTCTCCTTTCCACACACATACCTGAGTTTTAAGCTGCCAGACCCAGGACTCAAACTGTGGTCAACTACATGGGAGTCCAGCAATGTAACCATTATGCCATCTGCTGGTCCCAACAACCATTTTCTTTAATAAAAGAAAGGATAAAATAAAAATTGTGCTAAAAGAAGGAATTCCATTTTAATGAAAATAAAGCATAAAAGTCACTTTAGCTAATTCTGCGGCCTGGTGGTGAAGGTTGCTGCAGCCCAAATGGCCTACTGCGCAGTTTGAATCCTGATGCAGTAGCTTGCAAACCACATCATTTGTATGTGTGTATGTGTGTGTGTGCCCCAAATCCCCAAGTGAGGGAAAGATGGAGGAGAAAAGACTGCAGTGTGACTATTCCCAATGGGGGTGCTTTCTCACTTTCCTGCTCTCTGTCTCTCTTTGGCACACACGTGCACCCACACATACACATACATTCACACACACACATTCAGAGTCACTAAACTGATTAGTCACCCTAGTAAAATTTATTCAAATTTCAGATTTGTAACAAAGTAGCAATTGTTTTAAAACAATAAATGTTAGTGTTTATATGTAGTAATAGATATCTAGAATATAAGATAAGGTATTTATTCCAGGGAGTAGACTTTAAACAGCAATGTAAGAAATCGGGCAAGTTAAGGTCTAGAAGGAAGAATTAGATCAGAGCAAATACTGATAAGCATTGACTCACTGATTTGGGCCAACAAGTTGGTATTTGTAGGCACACCTGAGGGCTACGTATGTTAGCTGCTGTGATGGGATGCTGAAAAGGGGAGGTTTTATAGAAGTTTAAAGGAAGGTATTGCCTGGGTGGTGATTACTTCTGTGTGTACCAGGATCCTCAGCCAAATATTTGGTAGTCAGCTTAGCAGGGCAAGTCATCAGGAAGAAGAGGTGGTTGTGAAAAGAAGGAAAGCTAGTACAAGCTAGAATCTGTAAACATATTTCATCTGTGCAGGCACTGTCTGTCATGAAGATCTTCACATAATAGCACATGTTGCTTAATTTCCTCTTTAAAATCTCATATCAGTTCCTCTGTTGGGAAAATTCTGATCTGGAAAACCATGGAGGAGGAAACTGAAAAACCTGTCTCAGCATAGCAAAGTTAATGAACTAAAATACAGCATGTGGTATATACAGCATGGTGTTAGGCATGAAGATGGATTCTTTCTCTCTCAATTTAGGTTAAGTCTTCACCTTGTCCATACTAATGAATACACTTGCTTATCAGACTCTTAAAGATTTAAGACTTTCTTCAATGACTTTTGGGATAGCTACAAACAGAAGCATATATAAAAGGACTTAAGTCAAATGGGAAAATAAACGCTCACTTTATAAACTGAGAAGTGACTTATACATGTAAACGGTATTACTTTTTTCTATTTGAAAACTGCATTGGAGAACATGAATCAGGTGTACATACGAGCCAAAATGGAATTTTTCACCCTCTCATCTTAAGTTGAAAAATAAAAATGTAGTAGAAAAAGACTTGAGCTCTTGCTTATAGACAGGTTATCCAGAGAGAGAGAAAGAGCCCGTGGTAAATTCTTGCTTCATGTAAGAAACTAGAAGGAAGTCTGATGAACCAGAACAGCAGGGATTAAAGGAACCAGGAACAAAAAGTTTCATAGCATTGAGTAACAAAATCTTCATGCATTAATAAAATATATCTTAATAAATGTCAAAATCTAACCATGCTAGATCACTCCTCCTATCTTGATGGGAAAAAAAATGAAAACTTAAGTGTTCATAGATGTTCCTATCTCCCTATCTAACTAATACATAAGTAAAACTTACAGTGCTTATTTTTTAATAAAAAAGTATGAGTTTATGGAACACTTCCCCTTTAAATCACACTACTATATACGAATATGTATCCAAAACACAAGAGGGAAACTTACGTAAAACAAAAGTCTCAAGGGGACTAATTTTCAAAGTGCTAAAAGAAGAACTCATATTAAAATAATTATTTTAAATGCAAATAACAAATAATTACATTTGATGTTCACAAGGGAAAGATTATAGTCAAATGTGATATGTGTTGGTTAAATTTTCTTCATGACAAAAATAGCTTTAAAGAAAATATAATTAATTAGGAAAAATAAGGAAAAACAATATAGGAAAATTAGTACATTAATTTTTAAAGCATCAGTTCATGTGAACAGAAATTGTACGAACTACCACTATAGATACTATGCAAATAGGGAGAACAAAGGTTTATGTTTGGTTACATTTTATACTAAATCAGCTTAGTTACCATGTTTGGAAAGTGTATCTTAGAACAATTTTGTGAAAGATATTTCATTTCTCTAGATTATATAATTGTATCTGTAGCTTTATTGATATGAATTATATTCAAGAAACTGGACATAGTTTAAATGTACAAGTTGAGATATGGTCACCTAGTTTGTACATTTCTTTTTAAGTGGATATGGATCATTTGCATCCTTCAAGGAATGTTTTTATTTCCTTTAGGTTGTCAAATATTGTCATAAAATTATAATATCCTCCCTTTTTATTGACTGTTAAATGTGTAGTGGTATGACCTCCTTAATAAGTACTTCTACTGTCATCTCACATTTTTTCTAAGGAAAGGTCTTCTGCCATCTTTATTTCTGTTCCTCTGTATGTTACATGACCCCATCCCCTCCCTGCAGATGCTTTTAAGACTCTTCTCTTTATTGCTACTTTCAAACAATTTGATTATGAAACACTGTGTAGTCTTTACACATTTATTACACCTATTATACAAATAAATTTATTTTCCTATCTTGCAGTAATACACAATCTTGGATGTCAATGTAGAAAATACAGAAAGAAATGTAAAGAAAGTCCTCATCCTCATACATATAATCACACAAATATACTGTAATAAATATTTTGAAATATTTTATTGTACTTTTTTATGTTTTTAAAACAGATTTTTGCTATAGAGTGTGTGTGCTTGCTGGGAAGACAAAGAGACTGGGAGAAACAGAGAGACAGAAAGTGAGAAATCACCCCCAAGGGAGGATGTCCACACCACAATCCCTTCGCCATTCTAATTTTGGAATTTTGGGCATGCGCACACACACACATACACACCCAGTGTGAGCTTCAAGCCTCTAGGTCTGGGACTCAAACTGTGGTTGGCTATGTTGGAGTCTAGTAATAGAACCATTACACTATCTGCTGGTCCCATGTTTTTCATTTTTTGTATTAGTCTTTCATGATTTTTCATAGATACAATGACTACATTTTAACTTTAGTATTATTGTACTCTGTAGCACCATTTCCATGTTAATAATCCCCTCCTTAATTCATTCTCTTTCCTTGAAATCCTTAGCATAATGGCAACTGAATTTTCTCTCTTTTTTGAGGGCCTTCCTTCAGCCTTTAGGGTTTTGTCTATTTGTCTTTAAGTGTTCCTCCATGTTCAGTCATTCATCTTCTTTCTATATAAACTGTGATCAAACGGTGTAAAATCCTATCATTTTTAACATTACCATCTCTGTGCTAATGGCTCAGATTTTCTTTTCTTTGACCTAGCCACATCTCCATACTTAAATTTAAGAAGTTTGTGTGTGTGTGTGTGTGTTGGGGGGGGGGCGGTAAATGATTGTTGGATGTTTACCGCATGCCAGCTGCTCTTCTAGGCCTCTGAATGTACAGTTTTCAATGTATAAATTTGATCTTTACCCTCTTCAGGTGGTTAACACATAGTTAGCTTTTACTTCTCAGCATACACCTCTTTAAATAGTCCTTATATTTTTAGTTGGGAAATTTAATACATTAACAGTCGATTTTATCACTAATATGTGTGGACTTAGCACTGTCATTTAGTTACTCTTTTTCCCCCTAGTTGTTTTTGTGTTTTCTTGTTTCTACTTATCTCCCTTTAGTTTTCCAGATGTAGTATTCCCTGAAGTATTTCCTGAAGAGTGGGCCTAATTTTGGTGAATTCTTTCATCTTTCTTTTATTTAGGAATGGTTTTTATTCCTCTTTCCCATTAGAAGGATAATATTATCAGTATAGTATAATGGACATTCTAGCCAGTGAAGAGATGGGTAAAGGCTTAGAAAATCTCTCTCATAATATTTTATCGAATATCTGAAAACTCCACATTCAGAGAAGCATATGGAAATTGAAATCCAGGAAACAGAACGCCCAGTAGTTTTAACATAAGAAGATCCTTTCCAAGACACATCATAGCCAAACTGGTAAAAATCAAAGATAAAGATAGTACCCTAAAAATGGCAAGAGAGAAAGGCGGAGTTGCTTAGAAAGGTTACCCCATTAGACTAACATCAGACCTCTCAATTGAAACAATGTAGTCAAGGAAAGACTAGGAAGGCAAATTTAAAACTCTAAGAGAAAAAATTTCAAACAATGATTTACCTCACTTTTCCATGTAAGGCCCAGCGTGATTTGAACTTCCCTACCTTGCTTTCCTCCCCATTTACCTTAAATTTTTATAGATGAACAATCTACTGACCATGATTTTCCATTAAGTCAAGCTCTCTTACATTTCTATCAACACCTTGTTTTAGAATGCCCCATTTCTGTTGTCAGAGAATCTTTTCTATATCCCATACCCCCATCTTTAAGCATAAAACATGAAGGTGAACCAAACTAACAACAATCTGTTTGGGTGATCAACAAGTTACTGTGCTACTTGTTGACCAGGAAAATCATTTAACTTATTATTAAATTGTTATCTTTGCTACTGTTTACCAACAGACAGGATACTTCTGCTTAAACCAAACACTATGGGATGGGAAAATGGAGTGAAATGGATTGCAACCTTTTCATGCTCCATTGGGGGTTGCTTTCTCTCCCTCTCCCCCTCTGTCTTCCCATCTCTTTCTGGAGAGTGCACATGCCAATTATCAATTAAAAAAAAAAGAAAGAAAGAAAGAAAGAAAAAAACAAAAAAGAATGAAAGTGTATTTTGAGGAATAAGCAAACTATTTTCTACAGTGATTCTGTTTTAGATTGCTACCAACAATGCACAATGGTTCTAGTTTCTCCACACCTTTATGAACACATTATTCACATTATTTTCTTTTTCATTTTTAAAATTTTATTTATATTTTTTTCTTGCTATGTTCTTCTTTTTTTTTCCATTATAACTTGTTTTTGTTTTACTTTTTTCCATAAACATTTACTTTACATAGCAAAGAATTTTAGCTCATACTCCATAATTCTTGACAGTTTACAAACAACTTTCAAAGTTTCAAAATACTGAATTTTAAAGATAATGTTCAAAATATGTCTTATAATTTGGTATAATTTTATAACTCTATAACTGATCATATGTTTTTTCACATATTTTTTCTTTTAATTTCTTTTTATTTCATTTTATTTATAGTATTGTCAACTAGACTGGTGAGAAATGTACACATGTTGGAATTTTCTTCTTCATTTTTAAAAAGCTTTCTTATTTCTTTTATAACAGTGAAGAAGAGCCAGCTGGTAGTGATGATTGTTGAGGCAACTGGATCACACATGGCCAACTACATGGTTTGAGTCCCAGACCCAGAAGATTGAAAAACATGCTGAGCATGTATGCCCAAAATTCTAAAAAGAGTGGAAGAGAAGGGATTGTATTATGATTATCACCCACGGGGGGAGTGCTTTCTCACTTTCTCTCTCTTCCTTGCATGTCCATGCACCCTCTAGCAAATAAAAAGGAAGAGAAGAACAAAGAAGAGGAGGGAGGAAAAGACAGAGAGAGAGGAAATAACCCTTAACAAAGTTTCATACCACCATCGTCCCTATAACTTTTCCAGCTAGCCAGGACTACAGGTATATGTGTGCAGTGCACATAGGTTGAGAGGGTAAATGAACGCATGATCTTCCATATGGATCCAGCAGCACTTGAGTGATGTGTTACTGCTGCACCACTGAGTCAGCCCAAAGTTTCTTCAGGATTTTATTTAAAAAATTTTTTTAGTAGCCATACTAATGGTGTGAGGTATTAATAGTATCTTATTTAGTTTTGATTAGTATTTTTCTTAATGACTAGTGATGTGGAAAATCTTTTCTAATGCTCATTGACCATTATCTATCCTAAATATAGAAATACCTATGAAGTCCTTTACCCATTTTGAATCCATCACATTTTTACTGTTGCTCACTTGAGTTTTAGGCATTCTCTATATATTCTGAACAGCAATCCCTTCTCAGATATATGATGTGGGAACATTTTCTCCTTTAGGTGCATTGCCTTTTTACTCTGTTGTTATTGTCTTTTGATTCACAACTTTAAAAAATTTTCATGAAATCCAATTGTCATATTGCCTTTTATGGATTGTGTTTTTATTATCAAGTCTAAGAACTCTTTACCTAGCCCTAGATGGCAAAGATTTTCTCTCATGTTTCTATTTTCTCTTAGGTTTCCATTTTCTCAAATTTTTATAGTTTTACATTTTATGTTTAAGTCTGATTTATTCTCAGTTAATTTTAAAGTATGAAACTTATACTTAATGTGGTTATCCAGTAGCTCCAGGACCATTTGTTGAAAAGAGTATCTTGCTTTCATTAAGTTGGTTTGCACCTTTTTAAAATAGTAGTTGGGCATATTGGTATGGTTTTTATTAAAAGTGAGTTCCATTTATTTATTTATGAGGTTTTTGCTTTAGGGCACGTGCATGTGCCAGAGAGAGACAGAGACAGTGAGAGGAAAAGTGAGAAATAACTCCCCAGGGGGAATGGCCATACCACAATTCCTTCTCCTTCATTCCCCTTCCGGGATCTTGGGCACACATGCACACACACGTGGAGTGATTTCTCAAGCCACTGGGCCTGATACTCGAACTGTGGTTAGTCATGTGGAAGTCCAGCATCGTAACTGCTACATCGTCTGCTGGCTTCAGTTTATTATTCTATGAGTCTATTATCTGCCAAAAACGAAGTTCTGAGTAGTATAGTTGTATTGTAAATCTCAAAATGTGGTAGACTAATTCTCCATCTTTATTCTTTTTCAAATTTATGTAGATTGTTTGCATTTCAATAGTTTAGAATATTACTGTCTATACCTACAAAAGTTCCTTCTGTAGTTTGATAGGAATTGTGTTCAACCTGTATGTTTAGAGAGAAATAACATCTTTATTGTGCTGAGTCTTTAATTCATAAACACAGCATATCTCTCACTTATTTGAGTTGATTTTTCCCTTGTTTTGCAGTTTTCAGCATACGAATCTTGTCCACTGTTTTTGTTTTAATTTATACCTAAGTATCCCAATACATCTCTCAGAATATAAAAACAAAAAAGTAAAAACACCACATACCTGTGAAAAAGCAGAAAACTGGATCACTCATCAAACTGAAAAATAGTTTTCCAGTTGCTTAAAAATATAGTAAGCTAAACTTATAACTGCAATACAATCCAATTATTGCATGTGTAGGCATTTATCCCACAGAAACAAAGATTTATGTTTATATAGAAACATGTACATAAATGTTTGTAGCAGTTTTATTCACAATAGCCTCAAGGTGGAAACAACCCACATAGCCTTCATTGGGTGAATGGTTAAACAAGCTGCAGCACATTCCTTCAACGTACTATTGCTCAGAAATTAACATAAAGAAACAAAACAAAAAATTGATATAGTCAAATAAAAACAGATGAATTTTCTGAGAAACATACAGAATGGAAAAGCCAGCCATAAGGAACCATAAATTAGTTTAATATAGGTGCTGCTTTGGCAAACAGTTGAGGCCTGACATAGTGTGTAAGTAACAAGCCATGCCCTGTCACCTTAAACCTAGTCAAAATTCTGCCTTCCTGTGTGGTGGTCTGCTCTGTAACTTGTTCCCCATCTCACTGACCCATAGGCTAGTATACCCATAGCTATCAACCATGATAAAACCTACTGGTCAGTACTGTCACACATGTTTTTCCCCTTCACACATATTTTCCTTTACTTGAATTAGCCAATCCACATACCCATCAGGAAAACCTGAGGAATAATGCTCATGAGTCTTTTTCTTTTCTTTTCTTTTTTTCTGAGAGGTTTTTGCTATAGGGCGCGTGCACTCACCAAAAAGAGACAGAAAGCAAGAAATCACCCCCCATGGAGGATGGCTACACTGCAGTCCCTTCCCCTCCATTCCCCTCTGGATCCTGGGCACACACGCACACACGCTCGGCATGAGTTTAAGCCCCCGCTTGGGAACTCGAACCGTGGTCAACTACATGGGAGTCCAGCGACATAGCCATTATGCTAACTGCTGGTCCCCCCAATGAGTCCTAATAAAGCATAGTCCCCTCGCTTTCTCTTTCACTCCTCATACCCAGGTTAGTGCCCTGCAACCTTCTCAACAGCCCTTGTTGGTACCACTCTTCTGTTAAAATTATGTAACAACTGTATCTTCTCTTTCATGTGTCCTGTGTTGTGTCCTCTGTGTCTCACCGAATCCAACACATCCAGATCCAACTTTCAGCCAGTAAAGCCTCTCCTAAAGAGTGGCTATTATGGTAGGGATAAACTAGACACAGATCACAAAAGAGGTACCAGGCACCTGCCAGTATAAACTATTTTCACGTAAGGGTAAACTTCGTCAGGGGTTGGACGCTTGGGCATAAAACCACATGCCAAGATAAAAAAAGTATTCCATTGAAAGTGCATTATAGACATTCATGACTAAATTCCCTCAAGCTCTCTCAAGATAGGGTGAGAGTTTATAGACTGTCTCCCATAAGAGACCTCAGAATCAAATTAGATTTAAAAAGTATAATTTTATAATTTGAATGTGTCTCCTCAAAAATTCAGGTATTTTCAGTGTAATAGTATTAAAGTGCAGAGTCTTTGAAATGTGATTAGGTCATGTGGGCCTCTCCCTCGTAAATGGAATTAGGTTCCTTTGCCAAAGTACTGGACAGAGGCAGTTGGTTGTCCCAGCCTTCTGCACTTGCTGTGTGGAGACTCAGTGAAAGCATTCTTGGCAGCTGTCAAAGCCTTGATCTTAGACCTCCCAGCCTCCAAAACTGAAAATACAAATTTCTGTTCTTCATGAGTGACCCAGTAATGAGTATTCTGTTGTAGCAGAACAAATAGACTAAGACATACAACAACAGGTTGTATAGAGTATTATTCCATTTACATTACATCCTTGAGATGACAAAATGATAGAAATGGTGAGCAGATGAGTGGTTTACAAGGGTTGAAAAGGAAAGGAAAATGAGTTATGTCTGTAAAAGAGCAAAATGAGGGATCTCCATAGTGATTAAAAATATTTCTGTATCTTGATAGCATCCATATCAATCAATGTCCTCAGTATGATATGATACTGTAGTATTGCAAGGTATCACTCTTGGGAGGCACTAGTAAAGGGTATGTGAGAGCTCTCTTTTCTTTTTCTTAAGGTGACACATGAATGTACAATTACCTTTAAATAAAAAACTAAATAAAAAATATGTATCAATGCCAAATATATTACTTAGAGAAAAGACCTAAAAATGTAAAATGTGAATAGAAAGTGAATATTTTATAATATCTTGAAAAACAAGAATTCTAAGTGGGGACTGCATAGCAGTGACAGACTGTAAAATCAGTGCTGCCAGGCACTGGTAGTCACCATTGTAATGATACTGTAGTATTGCAAGGTATCACTCTTGGGAGGCACTAGTAAAGGGTATGTGAGAGCTCTCTTTTCTTTTTCTTAAGGTGACACATGAATGTACAATTACCTTTAAATAAAAAACTAAATAAAAAATATGTATCAATGCCAAATATATTACTTAGAGAAAAGACCTAAAAATGTAAAATGTGAATAGAAAGTGAATATTTTATAATATCTTGAAAAAGAAAACAAGAATTCTAAGTGGGGACTGCATAGCAGTGACAGACTGTAAAATCAGTGCTGCCAGGCACTGGTAGTCACCATTGTATTAGCAGGTGTAGTTCAGTATTCAACACAGAGTGTACATCGTGGAGATGTTACTTTAAAATACTGAATAGGTGGAAGAATGTCCCATGCCTCACAAAAGTAAGTTGTAATTAAAATAAGGAGTGCTGGATCTTGCAAATATCATTTTAACAGAAACGAGAAAGGTGATGTCATGCACTTAAAAAAGCAACAGTGAAAAATAAGAAACGGAGAGTCAGACTGAATTTAAAAAACTTGGCTATGGACAACAGGAGGGACATTTGAAAAAGCTAAAACAGTGGGGAAGGAGTTTTTCCTAAAAACTTTTTTTTAAGAGAGAT
The DNA here is from genome assembly GCF_000334495.1 of Tupaia belangeri chinensis. Taxonomy (NCBI): domain Eukaryota; kingdom Metazoa; phylum Chordata; class Mammalia; order Scandentia; family Tupaiidae; genus Tupaia; species Tupaia belangeri. Next base: position 109,237 of record NW_006159674.1, on the reverse strand, counting down.
TCTTGCTCTAAGGAGTATATGCTTGCCAGAGAGACAAAGAGAGAAGACAGGAAGCGAGAAATTATCCCACCCCCAGGGGAAATGGACACATTACAATCCCCTCTTCTCCATTCTCCTCTCAGGATTTTGGGTACATAAACACATACACACACACACACACACACACACACACCCCACACACACCCATACATGCCTGGTGTGAGTTTCAAGTCACAGGTCTGGAACCACAGTCAGCCATGTGGGAGTTCAGCGACATAACCATTATGCTATCAGCTGGTCTCAGCTAAAAACATATGATTTCTCTATTTTAATGCAAGTTATTTAGCCAGTGTTAATATGGAAATTGAGGAATAATTTGGATGTTTTGAGGCTTGAAATTATAAATGTATAATGATATTATCTGGCTACTCTGTTACATTAACTTGACACTCATCAAATCATTATTTGCCTAAATAAAAGTTAGCACGGTGACATGTGTAGAGGAATAATATGGCCACTTGGCTAATTTATGGCAGGACCAACACCTATTGTAGAATCTAGCACACAACAGCTGCTCAGTAAAAGTCTGCTAAAATAAAGGTAGAAAGAGTGAATGAGAGAAAGGGAATAACGAAAACTCACAAACAGATCTTTCTTACTGTAAAACCCATGCTTTTCCATCCATGCCACTTTGTATTATCCTTAGGTCAAGGTAAATGATAGCCTACCCAAGCCTTCAATCACACAGTTTATAAAGTAAATTTTTTAAAAAGCCAAACCTGGGACCAGCAGATGGCGAAATGGTTACCTCGCTAGACTCCCACATAGTCAGCTGTGGTTTGAGTCCAGGACCTGGTGACTTAAACTCACGCCAGGTGTGTGTGCATGCACGCCCAAGATCCTGGGGGAGGGGAATGGAGGAGAAGGGACTGTGGCATGACCATTCCCCCGGGGGATGATTTCTTGCTTTCTGTCTCTTTGTTTCTTGGGCAAGTGCATGCATCCTATAGCAAAAAGCTCTCTTAAGAAAAATAAAAAGGAAAAAAAAAATTAAAAAAGCCATAACCAAGACTTTTCTAACCATGTGGAACTTGAGATATGCTATTGTAAAGAATAAACCTTATGATGTCAATTTTTTATGTGTAAATTTTTGGGTAGCATTGGTTAATCTGCCCATTAAATCTTTTATACCAGAAGCTGCACTGATAACACACAAGATGAATTTCCTAAACCTGTGTTCATCTCACAGCTCATCAATGACAGTATAAGTTCATAAGAGGATTAACAACTTTGTGAAAAGAGAGAAGCTGGGATTACTCACTAAATATTATATTGAACATATGTTATTGATGATGACTAAAGAGACCAAGAGAAAAGATCATCAGGTTTATGCTCAGATGTATTATTTTATCATCTTTTATCCTGGATAATTCCAAAGTTACTTAAGTTTGTAGTTTATAGCCTTAAAATTATCACTATTGTATAATTCAATTAAAAATTAGGTAAATCCCCTCATTTTACTTGCATTATTTTGACATTTTCTAAACTCATAGGTTACTTTGATAGTATCTTTTTGGGGGAGGGTGTCATTTGATGTATGGATCATTTTGTTTTTTGTTTTAAGTTTCAAAAACCTTTACCTTGTCAATTCTTTTTTAAATTACTCAAAACCTTCAACTTACACTCACACACACACACATATATATTTTTAAAAACTTACTAGAGGGTTTGTGCACTCTCTTAGAGAGAGAGATAGAGAGAGGGACTAAGGTAAAGTGAGAAAGCACCTCTCAACCCCCACCTTCTAAGATGGCCACACCACAATCCTTTCTCTCCCATTTCTCCTTTGGGATTTTGGACAAACACACCACACGTGGCATGTTTCTCAAGCCACTGGGTCTGTTTCTCAAGCCACTGGGTCCCACACAGTGGGCCATGTGGGATCCAACCATCTTAACCATCACACCACCAACTGCTCCAATAGTTCTTTGGTAAGTATTTTAACTGATCTTTAGCCTGGTGGTTAAAGTGATTAGATCACACATGACTAATTGCAAGATTTGAATCCCAGATCTAGTTGCTTGAAAGACACACTTGACACATATGAGTGTGTGCCCAAAATCCCCAAAGGAGGGAAAAATGGAGAAAAATGGATTGCAGTGTAGCAGGGCTTTCTCACTATGAAATCATGACACCCTTCACCCCCAACCTAATCTCTCTGTGGTGAACACACACACACACCTTCTGACATAGAAGAAAAAAAAAGGAAAGAAAGAGTGAAGTGAAGGAGGGAGACAGAGAGAAAGAAATGGTAGGGAAGGAAAGGAAAAAGGGTGAGATAACTTTTGGAAGCGTTGAATATAATTATGGCGTAGATTGATTGTGGTGAGTGTTCCATGAGTGTGTATGAACCCCCAAACTCATCAAGTTGTGTACAGTAAATGTGCTACTTTTTGTATGCCATAAATACCTCAATAAAGTGGTCTAAAATTAAAAATCTTTGTGTTTATAATAGCAACTACTTAGTAATAATAAGGAAAAACTAGTTACACACACCACACACTATGGTTAAGTATCAACTTCATGTTATTACATACTCTGTAGGATTAAATTCATTTGGAGTTGTACTAAAAGTAAACCTGCAGTCATAAAGCATGCCAGTAATTGTCAGGATCTGGGGATGAAATAGAGGATTTCACTGTAGAGAGTCATAAGGAAACGTTCTGGAGTGATGGAGTTATTTAAAAACTTGACGTAGATGGTGACTGCACAACTGTGTGCATTCACCAAAACTTATCAAGCCCTACAATTGAAACGGTGAACTTTATTTCTACAAAAAATGTTTCAATAAAGCAGCTAAAAATAAAAATGATCTCAGAAACACTTATTATATCTGTAGATAAATTACCGGTTTGAAAAGTAATTATATCCTCAGATTTTCAGTCACGTTAGGGTTATTATAATAATTCCTAACCAGTGTTCCTGTCTGAAATTGTTCTACCATTTTGCTTAATATGATGCTTGTCATGTAAATATTAAAATTTCTCTAAGGTCGTTGCTATTTTAAAGCTAAAAAATGCTCTCGTTCTTTCTTTCTGGAACGCTGTATCATTTGATTCCTCCCCTTTTCTCAAAGTTCAGCCCTCATCCCACTTTATACGTAGGCCTTCTCTCACAAGTGGCATACCTAAGACTTTCTCTTCTTGGATCCTATGGCCTGAAGCACCCCTTAGAACAAGTTTGTGCACATTGCATATATTCTCACGCATTTTTTCTTTTATGCCTGCCTTAGCTTTTTAACTAGGTTGAATACTTATTGAGATTCAAACTGTAATGAATTCCTCTCTTTGATGGGTAGGTAAAGAATCTTACAAAAATTATGTATTCAAGGCAATGTCATTAACAATGATAGAAGCATTTCAGTTAGTACTTAGCATCTTTTTGACATTTTAAAGCATCCTTATCATATTTAGTTTTATTACATCTTTCCTTGAGTTTATTTATACCTTTCTTCCATGAGGAAGAGACAGAGAGACCTCAACAGGGTCTTTACACCACCATCTACCTAGTCCCAGAACATGGGCATGAGCACACTCCACATTTTCAGGGAGGTCACCAGAGGTGAACTGGGGACCTCCTCAAGTAAGACAGCCTCACAAAGCTTTGTATCACTACTGCGCCACTCTCCAGCCTCCCATTTCATCCACTTTTTAGTCTTAGATTTTTAAGAGACTAAAACGATGTATATTGTAACTTTCTAAAAAGTGATTATACATGACCTTAGCCTTTAGAAATAGAAAGACTAAATTTTGAAACCATGGGGCCACAAACTTTTCAAACAATAAAAATATGAACTGAAATAAGTGATATCATTAGAGCTTCATAATAGCAATAGCATTTAAAATAATTGAGATAATTATTTATTAAAGAAAGAAAAGTCTACATTGGATCATTAGTTTGATGTCTATAGCATGTACAATTAGGCGAAATGATCTCATTCATTAGGGATAATAAATAGTAAATATCAAGTTACTGTTTTAACTAAGTCCATTATAAGGCAATGCAATTATCTCATTTATGTGAGATTCTTATTCTCATAGTATTAAATAAAACACTGCATGGTGACAAGTTAGTATAGTCCTAAGACAGTTGAGACAGTTGAGTTGTAGGAGATTTTGAGTTGAATCCTGGCTCTGCTTCCTAATTCATATATGATTATAAGGAAGTCATATATTTTATCCAATCCTGAGTTTTCTTACATGTAACTTGGTATACTATTTACCTCAGAAGTCTCTCGTGGCAACTACACTAAATAGTACATAACAAAGTGCTTATCATGGTGTCTGACACTCTTT
>NW_006159674.1:89175-104568 GCF_000334495.1 Tupaia belangeri chinensis | reverse complement strand
CTTTCATACCCCAGAAAGCGGGAGCTATCACTATTTTAGATACCTAGTAATATGAAACCTTCTCCTCAAGCACTTGCCTTTTACAGAAAAGTTCAGCTGCATTATCACATTTATTTTAACAACGCCTAGTTTAAGACCACCCATCGTACAGATTTATACTGAAGGGAGTATAGTTTCTGAATTTAACTGATAAATGTGATAGTTAAAGTTGTAATCTTAATTGTTTACTTAAAGATTGTTAATAACACTTCTGAGTACTCAGGACAGGTGGACAAGTGTTGACTGAAAGGGAGTATGAGGAGTTTCTGGTCCTGGCTACACCGATACATTTTAATTTTGTAAGTAATTGGTTCTGGCTTCTTTTTTATGATCAAGAAGGTATTAAATTAAAATTACATTCATTAAAAAAAATGCCACAGGATCCATGTGATCACCAGAGAAATAGAACAGAGAGAGGAAGAGGGAGAAAGCAACCCTCAGTGGTACACCGTCTCACTGCAATCTTTTCTTCTCCATTTCTCCATCCTGTCAGATTTGGGACCTGTGTGTGCTCACAGGCCCAGTGTGTTTCTCAAATGACACTACACCGTCAACCATGTGATATCTGGCACCACTAACCACCAGGTCATGGGGCTCCCCTACATTCATTTTTATGTTCATTTATCTATGGTTTCATTCACTTGACAAATAACGTATGTACTTTGCAAATATGATAGAATTTCTCTGTTGCTTATTGTGTTATTAAGAAACACATTTCTAATAATAGTTCATTTGTGAATTAAATAAATACTTTTTAATTAATATTTATGTTCAAACATATATAAATTAAAGGTACATTTAGTAACAATGAGTTTTTTAATTAGAGACTCATGGACACTATAGAGTACTAAACTTCAATGAATATTAGCATTATTTGTCAGAAAATAATGGAAAGTAAAAGACCTAAAAGTATGAAGGAGATCTCATTATGATTCAAAACCCATGGGGCAAGTAAAGGGAACCTATGAGTTTGTAGACATAACTGGTGTATTTGAAAAGCAATAATAGCAATAACAACAAATGAAATCTTTGTAATTTTCAGACTGAGGCCTTTTTTCCCATACCTCGAACTACATTTCTTTAGGTAGTCTATCTTATCAAATGTGTTTTATTCACTTTCTGCAGTAGTCATGTATCCCTTTCTTTAATTGCAAAAAATCATTTATCTCAATTCTTCATTAGAGATCATAACTTAACTGCGTCCTGGTCATCATACTTGTATATCCCTTCAGTTTTGACTCATTCCTATGACTGAACCCCCTGAAGGCAGGTCTGAGAATTCCCTAAAGTTGAGAAATAAGCACCACACCCAGAGAGCTGACAGCTCTCTTCATCGTGAAACACCAGGCTGTCATCCCCTTCCTGGCTCTCAGGCATGCTGTATTGTGCAATAGCTGCAATGTTTCCTCACACACCTTTAACTGTGGGATACAATACTATTCTCCTACGAATGTAATAATAGGGCATCTTACCATACTGTCCAACCAAATACCTAGTAACAACAAAACATCGTAATTTACCAGTATGTGACCTGTTTACCTCTTGTGAAAGGAATCCTCTTGTGTGCACATAGAATTATTAATCTTAATGCAAAATGAAACGTATTTGTCATAAAAAGGAAATGAAATTGGTAATGAAATCTGGAATTATCAAGTGTTTATACTTTTTATAATAATTTGAGTTAAATGACTTTGATAATAATGTGATTTAGGCATATTTATTCTCAACATGATTTAAAGTCTTTGCATGATTAGCTTATTTTACCAACTGAGCAGTTATAGTGAAATGAATCTAATTCACTTATTGTGATTATTGTAATTTGGTTTAAAAAAAAAGCTCTGAAAATAACAAAATAGGATTACTTCCCAAACTAAAATGCATAATTGTAACTGTATGCCTAATCTCTTCATTGTTTTCTGTGTATTCTTTTGCCTGTCTACAAAATAGGATACACCAAAGGTTATTTTAATTATTGTTTTATGTTTCCATTTCTTCCTTTAGACTGAGGTATTTGAAGGAAAGGTCTACATCTTGTTCCATCTTGTTCTTTCACTCCCTAGGTTTTATTATGTTTTCTCCATGTCTGAGGTTGTTTGGTAGTTCTTAAACATTTTCTTAATACATACATGAATAAATGAATGGGCACAATATAAAATATAAATCTTACTGAAGCTCCTCTTTGCTCACTCATTACCATGAATATCACAAAAGGTACAAATGGTCACCTTCTGTTTATCAGTCAGGTGATTTCATTTTCAAGGATGAAAGAACTAATGTAAAAATCAAAGCATCTCAGGATATATGTTCTTATGTCCAGTTACTGATAAATTGTAAGATAATTCTAAGACATTCTCCAATATGTGATACTAGCCTTTGAAAAGTTGGAAACTGGTTTGTTTATGCAAAGTAGAGACTGTAGCTGGCAAGAAATCATTTGAACTCAAACTTGCAACTGTGAAATCTTGGAAGGCATATACAACACAAAATAAATCAGAACCAACCTTCCTTCCTTCCTTTCTTCCTTCCTTCCTTCCTTTCTTCCTTCCTTCCTTCCTTTTTGTTGGTTAGAAAGGGATTGGGGCCACAATGCATTTTAACAACATTGATTTGGTAATTGCTCAGCATACACTTGATTTTGTGGTGAAAAGTGAGAGAAGCAAAATTCAAATGAACTTAAAGTTAGTTCATTTATTTCAAGATTTAAAAACAAGGTCAGGGGACCAGCAGGTGGTATAACAGTTACATCACTGACTCCCACATAGTTGACAGCAATTCGAGTCCTGGACACAGCAGCTTAAAACTCACGTCCAGCGTGTGTGTGTATGTGCATGCCCCAAATCCCAAGAAGAGAATGGAGGAGAAGAGATTGCAGCATGGCCACCCCAGGGGGTGATTTCTTGCTTTCTGTCTCTCTGTCTCCCTGGCAAACACACCTGCCCTATAGCAAAACCCTCTCAAAAAAAAAAAAAAAAAAATCAACGTCAAGAGACTTGAAGGGACTTCATGAAGAACAGTCTTCTAAAAACAGACATTATATAAGCTTAATCTTTCTCTTATTTTCTTTCAATTACACTATGCTTCACTGTTTTATCAGCAAATACCTCTAGTCAGAGCCCCCCCCCCATCACATGCATTGCCAGAGAGACAGAGAGACAGTGAGGCAGGGGTACAGGGGATAGAAGGCACTCCTCAATGGGACATGGTCATGCCACAATCCCTTATCCTCTGTTTCTCCCTCAATGGGACATGGTCACGCCACAATCCCTTATCCTCTGTTTCTCTATTCTACTGGGATTTTGAGCACACACATGCACTTGGCATATTTTCCAAGCTACCAGACCAGGACACAAGTCACCATTGACCATGTGGGATCTGACTCTTTTAATCACTAGGCTATGGAGCTGGCCCTAAATGCTTTTGTTTTAAAAAGTATTTCAAACATTTTTGCTGTGTAAAACACATAATGTAGAATGAATGAAATGCACTTAATATTTAGTACAAAAATCCATTTTAACACATACTCATACATGACAACATAACAAGAAGTAGAACAAGCTCAGCTTTTACACATGTTTTCAAAAAATATATCATGCAACTCTGACATAATGTTATACTGAGAAACAGAATTCTAAAGTATATAATGGGATATTTCATTATGTTTTGAGTTAATAAAATCTGTGGAATCTAGAGACCTTTGAAAATCATTTCCACTATTTTTGTCATAACACTGTACAACACTCACCATGTGCAAATCCAGTCAACATCCAATTGCCTGCCTTAGGATGTAGGCAGTTCACTATTATTACTAATCACATGACAGTACCTGATTAGCTGCTTGGTGCTACTTCCTACTAGTTAAACAAGTAACTTAATGTTTTTAAGTGTCCTTTCTGATTCTAGTGCTATTTTAATAAGGTTTATGAGGATTACATAAAAATAAGCAAAACAAGCAAAAGATAGCTTATTATAGTTCTGAATTGTTGCTGTTATCTAGGAATTCTTTCTTATTTTCTGGTTTCTGGGTTCATAAAACTGCCCTTAATTATTTATTTATTAAATGTAATTCATCACTTTTCACATTATTTATTATTTTTCAGGTTTGCAGGTAACATTAGTGTCAGATAAGTTCATTTATTGATGAGAGAAGGTAATGAGTTTCAGTTTGCTGCAAATGAATCTTGAAAGCTTCAGTGATTACAAATGTCTGACTGTAATTGCTTTTATTTTCATGGCTAAGATAGAAGATTATTGAAGATTAAATTTGCTGAAACTCCCTAACAACAACCTAATAAAGTACAGTGTGCTGGAGGATTGAATATATAATACTATCTAAGTTCAGTGTTATCTGGAATTATAGAGTTCTAGCTGTGAAGGGTTTTTAAAGGCCTTTTAAAATTCTATTATTTAAGTTACTGACCAGAAAGCTGAGGCCAAGAGAAGTTGTGCGATTTGATTACGGAAACGAGTGTATTATGAAAAAGCATGAGATGAGAACCAAGTCAAGATGTCTCATTGCATTATACAAAAGAAGGAATCACATTAGAAAGAGAGAGACACACACTCATGCTAGGGATGCCGAGACAAATAACCCAATTACATAAAATGAAGAGGCAATGAAGGAAAACAGAGAAAAAATAAATGTACATTCCCAGAATCCTGAGAAGAGAATGGAGGAGAAAGGATTGTAGTAGCATGGACATTCCCTCAGGGGTGATTTCTCACTTTCCCTCTCACTGTCTCTCTCTGTCTCTGCAGCAAGTACATATGCCCTATGGCAAAAACATTTTAAAAATATAAATAACTATTAAACACTTAAAATATATTGTTGTATTATCAAACACCTTACCACTCAATATCAGAAGTCCATTAGTGGAAACCACATCAGAGATAGAACAATATTTGCCCCTGCAGTGAAAAATAAAATGGGTAAAAACAAATCAAGAGTATGATACTGTGTTGTCCACTACATCCAGCATATAAATTCATAAATCAATAGCTATATGCACAGTTATAAAGTCAGACTGGTTAAGAACTCCTGAATGAATTCTTTGTGAGTAGACATTATTTATGTCACTTTCTGGCTGAAATGGTTAGAAAAGTGATATGCTTTCCCCACTTTTCTGTCTCCATCTTCTGTGTGAATGCAAAGGCCTCTGAGGGCCTAACATAGGGTGGAACCCATATTTTAAAAAGTCTGGGGGCCAACAGGTGGTATAGTGGTTAATGCTCTGGACTCTCACGTGGCTGACTGCAGTCTGAGTCCTGAACCCGGCTGCTAGAAACTCACATCGGTCATGTGTGCGAACATGCTCAAACTTCCAAGAGGAGAATGGAATATAAGGGATTGTGGCATGGCCATCCCCCCTTGGGGAAGAGTGATTTCTCACTTTCTCTCTGTCTCTCTCTGTGTTTCTGGCAAACACATGCATCCTATAGCAGAAATCTCTCTCTCTGAAAAAAAAAAAAAAAAAAAAAAAAAGAGCATTTATTGAACAATACAAAAAACCAAAAAAAAAAAAAAAAAAAAAAAGGCTGAATTCCTGAATGAGCAATGAAAGCGATAAGTATTTGTCTTGTCAATTTTCTTAGAATCTGGTATTAATTTATTTAAGAAGTTAGTATGACTTTGAGTTTTAAATCTAATACGATATAACCTGATATCATGTGTTATTCATAGATAATGATAATCCCCAATTAGCTAGAATATTTCATTAAGCATTTAGGGTTAATTTTCCTTAATTAAAATTCTTAGGTCTAGTCACAGTCACTTCATTTTCCTCATTTACATTTGCTTAAAGTATTTTTTTCAGAAAATATACAATAATATTCTTGGGCTTGCCGGCCTGTACATATAAAAAGCAATTTGCTTACAAGAAGAAAATTATAGTGAAGAAAACTATTGATTCCCAAAACTTGCTTCTTGGAGTCATGTATCCTTTTAGGTCCTGATTAGCTTTTCTTATTCCTGAACCAATCTTCATTCAAGACAGTAAGCAGAGAATCTCGGCACCTAGAAGTCAAATTGTGAGCGCCCGTGCTGAAAAGAAGGGAGTTTAAAATTTTTTATAGTGAATAGTAAGATCCCTTCCTCTAGCACTCATTTATTATTCTATTCTTGTCAATAACCAATTATGTATGTGTGCTTAGAACAGAATATTCAACCTTGAAGAAACTAAATAGCTCCACAGAAAAGATCTCCAGATGCAGATATGTAGGTGTCTGACAATGAAATACCCTTCACTGACCAATTCACTCTCCAAGACTGTACTGTATAAAACAATTTCTTTTTTATTTTTTTTAAGAGAGATTTTTGCTATAGGGAGCATGTACTCATTGGTGAGACGGAGAGACAGAAAGCGAAAAATCACCCTACAGGGGGCATGGCCATACTGCAATCCCTTCTCCTCCATTCTCTTATTGGGATTTTGGGCATGCACACACATGTGCCCGGCATGAATTTTAAGTCACCCGGTCCAGGACTTGAACCGTGATTGACTACATAGGTGTCCAGAGACATAACCAATATGCCAATTGCTGGTCCCATATAGAACAATTTCTAATCTGCATTTTTGTTCCTCTTAAATATAAATAGACAGTGCTTTATCCTATAGAAATTCAGATGACTCAATAATAATGAAAGAAACAGGACATAACTTCAGAATGCACTTATTATTTTTATTTTAACTTTCTGAGAGAAAACAGAAGGGAGTTAATCTTTAACATGAGAAAATGAGGCCATAAAAAGATATAATTAGACAATGTGAGCAATTGCAAATCAAAAAACATAGCAGTCAAATGTAAAATTACAATACTCTTTAGAAGAAGAAATGAAAGCAGAAGTCTTGCAAAAGGAAAAGTAAAGAGATAAAAATAAGAGAAGAATAAGAGTGATATATAACCACTTGTTGAAGAATAACTTGTATCACAAGAATATGGTACAGAACTAGAAGATAAAAGAATAAAATTGACCATATATTCTGTGTAATGAATGAAAAATAAAAAAAAAACTGTATTAAAAAAGAATAAGGGACCAGCAGTTGGTGTAATGGCTGTGTCGCTGGGCTCCCATATAGTCAACCACTTTTTTTTGAACCCGGTGGCTTAAGACTCACACCGGGCGCATGTGTGTGCATGCCCAAGATCCTGAGAGGAGAATGGAGGAGAAGGGATTGTGGCGTGGCCATCCCCTCTGGGGGGTGATTTATCTCTTTCTGTCTCTCTGTCTCTCTCTGTCTGGCGAGCGCATGCACCCTATAGCAAAAACCTCTCCCCTCCAAAAAAGAATATATGATCTCAGTAGTATTATACATTTCATATTACTAATAATGTATCTTATGCTTTCAAAATAGAGAAATCTGATGGTTGTTATTCAAGCAAAGTAGGTAAATATCAATATGAGAAGGCTTGATGTACATGTTTTCTAATGTGGTAAAATAAGTCAAATATCACCAATTTAGAATTCTTGCCAAAAACAATTTCATGATGTAACAGTTCTTTTAAGATAAAATTCATGTACCATAAAATTTAGACATTTGCATTGTATAGTTCAGTGGTTCTTAGTGTATACAGAGTTGTGCAACCATTCCACAATCAATTTTAGAACATTTACACATTGGCAAAAAAATATTTAACTTGAATGTAATCATTAAAAATCGGGAGAAAAAAAGGCAAATAATATGAAAAATAAAAATTAAAAAGTAGAAGAGCTGTATTACGTTAAGAATGAGAAAAAAAGACACTAAAAAGTTAGAATCACCCAATGCAATGATTTTGGTGAATATCATGGCAGAGGGCAGGAGTATGAGAGGCACAGGACATGTCTCTGTCTGTCTCATTCCCTCTCTTTATAAACTCACCAGAACTCAATCACGAAGGCCCATCCTGATGCTTAATCACTTTCTAAAGACTTCACCTTTGGACAACATAACCACCAGTTATTTACAGACTTGTTTTCAAGAAGAACCAGTAGCTCAGTCACTCTGATAAAACATATGACAAATCTCTGGTGGCCAAAAATGAACATCGATATGAAAAGAAATATGCTCTTTAATTTCCCTCTGTATTCTAACCATCACAAAGTAATCTGTCTTCTCTGAAACCTTGTACTACCCCAGAAGATAAAAGCCTTTATGTAATTTTAAACAAATATAATGTTTTCTTATTCACATTTAATTGCTGTACATCTCTATAGCACACAATATGGTTTTCCAAAGTATGCATACAGTACGTGAAAATCAAATCAAGGGACCAGCAGTTGGCAGAATGGCTATGTCGCTGGACTCCCATGTAGTCAGCCATGATTCGTGTCCCAGATCCAGTGGCTAAAACTCACACCGGGCGCATATGTGTGTGTGCCCAAGATCCTGAGAGGAGAAGAGAATGCAGCATGGCCATCCCCTCCGGGGTATGATTTCTTGCTTTCTGTCTCTCTGTCTCTCTCTGTCTTTCTGGCGAGTACACGCACCCTATAGCAAAAACCTCTCAACTAAAAAATAAAAAAATCAAATCAAGAATAATGCCATATAATTAATTTTCATCAGAGAACTTTACATTCTTATGTCTAGTAAGTATTTGTTTTATGAACCCCTTCTATCCACCCTCTGCTATCCATCCTCCTCCCCTATAGTCTCTGGTATCTACACTTGTCCTTTCTACCATTATATCTTCAGATCTTTCAATTTCTGCCATAGAGGACAGATAGTTAATATATACTGAGTGGGGAAGTACAGTGTTTGTCTTTCATAGTCTGACTTACTTTGTTTAGCATTAAATCTTCTATACATCCACTTTGTATCAAATAACAGGGTCTCATTATTCCTTATGGCTAAGTAAAATTCCATGGTATACATATATTACATTTTTAATCCAATCATTAGTCTTGGGCACTTAGATTGATTCCATGTCTTAGCAATTGTGAATAATACTTCAATTAACATGGATGTGCAAGTGTCTCGCGTGCGCTCGCCAGACAGACAGAGAGAGACAGAGACAGAAAGCGAGAAATCACCCCCCAGGGGGGATGGTCACACCGCAATCCCTTCTCCTCCATTCTCCTCTTGGGATCTTGGGCACGCACGCACACGCGCCCGGCGTGAGTTTTTTAAGCCACTGGGTCCGGGACACGAACCGCGGTCGACTACGTGGGAATCCAGCAACATAGCCATTACGCTAACTGCTGGTTCCCATGGTTTTTGAGGAACCTTCTAAATTGTTTTCCATTGTGGCTGTAATTGTTTACATTCCTACCAGCAGAGTAAGAGGATTCCCTTTTCACCACATCCTTGCCAATACTTGCTCTTTCCTACTCAAAGCCATTCTGACTAGAGTTAAGTTGTTTCTCATTGTGGTTTTGATGTGTGTTTGTTTCCCTTATGGTGAGAGATATTGAACTTTTTTTAAATATGCATTTGGCCATTTGTAAGTCTGTCAACTCATTTTATAATCAATATCACTACCTTATTGGATCTAGATTTTTCAGTTCCTCCTCAGAGAAGAATCCTAGTGCCCTAGGAAGTCAAAAATCAATTGACACATGGGCAGTAAACAGCGTGGTTCCATGACTCCTATGACCTATGGCCTTCTTTCTTCCAATTCTCCACATTATACACCATACCTCACCACCAAATATGAATAAAAGGAAAACTAATATTTTTACACTTTTCTTAAATTGTTTAATATTAATATAATTTATCCTGACTGTTAACCTTGGACAAAAATGACTCATTTATTTTTTATTTGTAACTCTTGGATCCTTCCTATTATATGAAACAGGAAAAAGAGAAGGTAGCAGTGAAACCCAAAGCATTAAAATATTTTTAGCAAATCAAAATTTTGACAACCTAGTGCTACAGTGGTGTTATTATCAAGTCTTATTTTTATCAAAACAAAGATGTCTAAAGTTTTCAGTAAACTTCTAGATAATGTCACCAGCCATTAGTTCCAATTTAAATGCATTTATTTTCTGTTATGTGTTGCTCTCTATTGTTAAATTTGGTAGGCCATATATAACTATGCTATTTAACACAACTACAAAAGAGAAATAGGTAGTTTACCTCTAACTTATAAATTATTCTTATTTGGGGAAAGGTATTATGGGGCTACAAAGCTTGATTCATTATCTCATGTTCTTTTAGTGAGGCTAGATGAAGACAGAAATGTCTAATAGTACCTATTTTAGAACTATCAGACTGGGAGTGGGCAACATTCTGAAAGGTATAAAGTTGACTTTGTCTGATTCCCCTGTGTCCCTTCTGGATGAGCTCCTGGAACAATAAGCTGCATGAAGAAATTTTTGTCTGTTTGTTTGGATAAAATCTCGCTGTCAAGATCCTCCTCTCTCAGGTTCTAAGCTAGGACTATAGATATGCCTACCACATACAGCTCTCTTTTAGAAAGGGTTCCACTAAATTGTCTAGGCCAGCCTTAATCTTGCAATCTTCCTGCCTTAGTGTCACAAGTCACTGAGATTACAGGTGTATGACACTATGGTTGGCCTTCAGGTTGTACCAAGGACTCAAACCTGAGCTTCCCATGAAGTCACAGCCTACAGAACACAGTGTTAGCAACATGTGATTAACAACAGTTTTCTTTAAAACTTGAAGGGGTACACAGAGTCAGAAAGAAAGTTTCAGAAGGGAAGCTTTTCTGTAGTGTAGTGATCATTTACTTAAAGTTGTATTTGTGTTTTATTTGTATCAAGTGAAGAATCATATACATTGCATGTAAGATGTCAATATTGAAAAGAAAAAATTATCTCAAAATTTTTGTACAGAATCTTTATACAAAATTTTAGAAATTAATTACAAGCTCTCTTTTAGAAAGGGTTCCACTAAATTGTCTAGGCCAGCCTTAATCTTGCAATCTTCCTGCCTTAGTGTCACAAGTCACTGAGATTACAGGTGTATGACACTATGGTTGGCCTTCAGGTTGTACCAAGGACTCAAACCTGAGCTTCCCATGAAGTCACAGCCTACAGAACACAGTGTTAGCAACATGTGATTAACAACAGTTTTCTTTAAAACTTGAAGGGGTACACAGAGTCAGAAAGAAAGTTTCAGAAGGGAAGCTTTTCTGTAGTGTAGTGATCATTTACTTAAAGTTGTATTTGTGTTTTATTTGTATCAAGTGAAGAATCATATACATTGCATGTAAGATGTCAATATTGAAAAGAAAAAATTATCTCAAAATTTTTGTACAGAATTTTTATACAAAATTTTATAAATGAATTATAGATTCGGGATAAAGGTGGAGTAAATTGGGAGTTGACTGAAGGGATAGGAATAATGTTATGCAAGATCAACCTAAGAGACACATGTGATGACAGAGCTATTCTGTATCTACACTGTAATGATGGATGCAGAAAACTGTGCATGTAATAAAATTGTGTAGATATAAATATATATACATGGTTACATAAATACAAGTCAAACAGGAAAAACTATAAGTAATATCTTTGGATTGCATTAATCTCATTATAGTGGTTGTACAATCTAATACTTTAGTAGTTATTATTGGTGAAAGCCAAGCAAAAGCATACAGGTTGTGCACATTGATCTATAATTATCTCGGTAAAGATTCCGGTTAAAATACAATTATTTTTTTTCAAATGTTATATTAGCATGAATTAAATTATGATTACTTTTAAGGTTACATAAAATTGAATCTAATGCCTTAGGTTAAGCATTCTTTAGATAATTATATGTAGTCATTATAATCTTTGGATCAGATACCTAACAGCAGCTTAGAAAAATAAATGGGCACCTAGCTGCACTGAACCATGAATGCTGAAATTCATGAACAAAAAGCAACTTCAATTATCAGTCACTTTTAATTTTTTAAAGTAACATTTCAACAAGATGTGATGATTTATTTTATATAATAATGGAGTTGACATTCTACATGATAAGTTTATGGTTATGATAAATAAATGCAAATTAGGACCTAAATACATTAATTTGTCATAATTTCCTCTGTACTTTTATTGCAGACTGCAGAAATGCAATAATTCAGCTAATTATAGAACCTAAGAGTTTGTTAGAATCTTCACATTTAGATTTTCCAAAGAGCATGAAAATTGTAGATTCTAATGTGATTTTACATTTTTTATTCACTTTTAACTGTCACTGTATTGTGTCTTGGCAACCTGCTGAGCTTCTAAAGTTTGAGCAATCCTAATCTATTTCCCTGAAGATTATTTTTTACAGTTATATGTAAAGCTCTCTCTCTCTCTCTTTTTAGGTAAACAGAGTGCTGTGGCAGTTATAATTGTGATTCTTTACAAGGGATGATGGGAGGCTAATTGGAAGGTTAATTATGAGGATGCTTCATCTGTAGGACACAAGTATAATTATTGTTTTTCATGAAATACAAATCTTGTTTTTTGAGCTGTGCTCATAAATGTTCACAAAGCTCTAGAGATTGAGGTTGTTGACATTTTGAGCTTTCATTTAATTCTAACCAATATAACTACATAGAAGCTGTTCCTAGAACAAGATTAGATAGAGATGTTGGCTTTGCTTCTGTTTTTATTAAAACTGAGGTCTAGGGATATTTAGCTGGCTATCTCATGAGATCTCAGTCTATTGGTCTAAAATGTAAAACAATCAAGTTTTCAGTTCTATTACAAGTTATTGTATAGATCATTCTATATCACAGACCAACATGTTGGCTGCCATTATTAGAGCTACTGGTTTTAGTACAAGTTCATATTGGAAAGTTATATGGTATTCAATATTGCATTTTACCCAAGAAAAAGTTCTTGGATCCCTAAAGTTTTAAACCTGAGGAAATTATCAGAAAGATTTTAATGAAGATAGAATCAGAACCATAAACCTAGCCCATACAGTGCTATATCCAACAACACATTGTTAGAATCTTTATATGCCATTCGCAAAAACTCTAATAAAACAATCATGTAGCTTTGAAATCTCACTGAAACTTGGAAAGACAGTGCATAGTTGTCTGTGCCTTCATCAAATTGTGCATCTAATTAAAAATAGAATTAAGTTATTGCCATAGAAGAGAACAAAAATAAAATCTCATTGCTGGAATTCATATAAACTTTTGTATATTTACTTATTTTGTGAATCACTGTGAAGGACCTTGTCCCGTTTTTAACTCATGGCATTTATCTTTCATGTAGTGATTTGTCTGATAGGAATCTACAAATGTTTTTCATAAATTTGCTTTTAATTATGTGTTTATGTGTGTTTTAATGAGCCAATGTTATGTTAGTTGCTTACTTAAATATGCTATAAGAAATACTTTCCAATTTTTAAATATAGAGCAAAGGATTGACAAATGAGTAGATAGTTCTCCAAATATGGCATAAAAATGGTCAACCAGTACATAAAAGGTACTCAGCATCATTAATCATCAGATAAATGCAAATAAAAAACTCTATGAAATACTGGTTAGGATACCTATTGGCAAGAGACAAGAGATGGCAAGTGCTGGCAAGGCTGTGAACAAAAGGGAGCCCTTACACACTGTTGCTGGAAATCTAAATTGATGGAGCAATTATAGAAACTAGTTTGGAAGTGTCTAAAGAAACTAAAAAGGATTGACACACATTAACTAGACTAATTAAGAAGAAGAGAGAAAGGAACCAGATAGATCTAATTTGCAATGGAATGTGCAATATTACAACAGACACAATAGAAATACAAAACATCATTAGAGGATGCTATGAACAACTACACACCAACAAACAAGAAAACCTGGATGAGATGGACAAATTTCTGGATACATAAAATCTACCAGGGTTGAAGCAGGAGGACATAGAAAGCCTGAATAGACCCATAACAAGCAGTGAGATTGAATCAGTAATAACTGACCTCCCAACAAAAAAAGTCCTGGTCCTTATGGCTTCACTTCTGAATTCTACAAAGCTTTTAAAGAAGAGTTAACTCCCATTCTACTCAAGTTATTTTTAAATACCCAAAAGGGAGGAACCCTCTCAAATTCATTTTATGAAGCCTCCTTTACTCTCATCCCCAAAACAGACAAGAATATAACAAGGGAAGAAAACTCTAGACGAAGCCTCCATTACTCTCATCCCCAAAACAGATAAGAATATAACAAGGGAAGAAAACTCTAGAACAATATCTCTTATGAATATGTATGCAAAAATTCTTAACAAGATAATAGCAAATCATAATCAACAAAATAAAAAAAAGATTATACATCATGATCTGGAAGGCTTTATTCCAGGGGTGCAAAGGTGGTTCAACTTATGTAAAACTATAAACATCATACACCATATTAACAGAAAGATAAAAACCACATGATCATATCAATTAATGCAGAAAATGCATTTGATAAAATACAACATCCCTTTATGATTAAGATCTTGGAAAAATTGGCAAAGGAGGGTCATTCCTCAACATAATAAAAGCTATTTATGAAAAACCCATAGCTAGCATCATACCGAATAGGGAAAAGCTAAAAACTTTTCCACTAAAAACTGACACTGGACTGCCCACTTTCTCTGCTCCTTTTCAATATAGTACTGGAAGTCCTAGTTGATGCAAGCAGAAAGGAAAATAATATAAAGGGATGAAATTATTTCTACTTACAGATGGCATGATTATGTACATAGAAGATATTGTTCATGGAAATCTAAATTAGTCCAGTCACTGTGGAGATCAATATGGAGGTTTCTTAAAGATCTACAAATAGAATTACCATATAATATAACAATTCCACTCCTGAGTATTTATCCAAAGGATAGGAGAGTTCTCAGGCAGAAAAGTACTTTCATATCTATGTTTATTGTGGCATTATTCACAATTGCTAAGATATGGAACCAATGCAAATGTCCATGAACAGATGAATGGATTGAAAAAGTTTGGCTCATGCACTACTCAGCCATAAAAAATAACAAGATCCTGACATTTGATAGAATAGACTAATTGCTGAGTGATTTACTGCTGAGTTAAGCAAGCCAGGCTATGAAAGAGGGACATTGTATGTCTCCACTTTATATATATATATTTTTTTTCTTCAGTGATAAAAACATAGGGAAGAACTTATGGGACACAGAAATGGATTGTTTTCTGTTTATGATACCATGTTTTGTATCCTCTGCTGAACTGATGTAAGGTGTATTTGTGTTGGGAAAATATACTTTACAAGCCAAAGGATGTACACTCATTGACTATATAAAATAAGTTAAAAGAAAATAGCACTAACCTATGACCCAGCAATCCCTTTTCTGTGTATGTACCCCCCAAAATGAAATAACCGTCTTGTAAAGATATTTGCATTCACATTATTCATTACAGCATTATTCACAATAGCCAAGATATGAAGCCTATATATTATATATATATATATATCCTATATGTCTATAAG
>NW_006159674.1:85761-88851 GCF_000334495.1 Tupaia belangeri chinensis | reverse complement strand
GCCATCCCCCCTGGGGGGTGATTTCTCACTTTCTGTCTCTCTGTCTCTCTCTGTCTGTCTTTCTGGTGAGCACACGTGCCCTATAGCAAAAAACTTCCAAAAAAAAAAAAAAAACTGGATTTTCACATGTTTGACTGCAGTTCAAGACCTGGACTCAGTAGCTTAAAACTTGCCAGGAACATGTGCATGCATGCCCAAAATCCTAAGAGGAGAATGAAGAGTAGGGATTGTAGCACAGTCATCACCCCTGGCGGAATGATTTCTCAATACTTCTCTCTGTCTCTCTCTGGTAGTTCATGGGCCCTATAGCAAGAAACTCTTTTCAAACTTAAAAAAAAAAAAAAAAAAGTTCCAGCCCTGCCACTTGTCACAACAGAGATGGATCTGGAGAACATTATGCTGAAATAAATATACCAGGCATGCGCGCGCGCGCACACACACACACACACACACACACACACACACAAAGCTAGCTTTCATTTATATGTTAAATCTAAAAAGCCAATCATGTCAAATATATAGAGACAGAGAATAAAATAATGGTTACCAGGTTTGGTGTTGGGGTGGAGAAAATGGTGAGATGAAGACTCAGAGATACAAAGTCGCAGATATGTAAGATGGAAAAGTTGAAAGATCTAATGTACAGCATAGGAGGATTATAATTAATAATAGTCTGTTTTATTCAGACCTTTTTTTTTTTTTAAAGAGATTTTTTTGCCTTAGGGGATGCGCTCTCCCTGGAAAGACAAAGACAGCAAGAAGGAAAATGAGAAATCACTCCTCCCCCGGCAGCAGGATGGCCCCCACAATCCTTTCTTCTACATTCTCCTCCCAGGATCTTGGTCACGCACATACACATACCAAATATTTCTCATGTGTTTAGAGTAATACTAGAAGTGGAGTTTCTGGCTAAATGGATTTTCATGGTTCAATTCTCATAAACATTGCAAAATTAAGTTACAGTAGCTTATAAAAAATTATACTTTCATCACTTTAAAACAAAAGACATGCTTAACAGCATAAATATTTATATAACCATTAATATTTATATGTGTATACACAGACATAATTTGTCATTAGTTTTTGTTCATTTACCTTTCTGATAGTGTAAACTGTTGACTTTGGTAATGTTTTATGAGTTGTAAAACCTATAGATTTACTTGGGACCAGCAGATGGCACAATGGTTACATTGCTGGATTCCCACATAGTCAACTGCAGTTGGTGTCCTGGACCCCAGTGACTTAAAATTTGTGTTGGGTGCAGTGCATCCATACCAAAATTTCTGAGAGGAGACTGGAGGAGAAGAGATTGCGGATGTCTATCCCCTCTGGGGTGATTTCTCACTTTCTATCTCTCTGTCTCTCCAGTGAGCTCACATGCCCTATACCAAAACAAACAAGCAAACAAAAATACCTATAGATATACCAAAGATGGAGGGCTGGCAGATTGCACGGTGGTTAAGGCACTGAACTTCACATGGCACACTGCCGAAGTAGAATCCTGAGCCTGGTGGCTTGATAAACTCACTGGGCATGTGTATATGCGTGCCCAGAATCCCAAGGGATGGAGAAGGATGGCAGTGTGGCCAACCTTCCAAGGAGTGATTCACTTTCTCCCTTGCTCTGTCTCTCTCTGGTGAGCATACATGCCCTATAGAAAAAAAAAATCTGAAAAAAGTTAATCCATTTGTAATACTTTTAGAATTTGGAAAACTACTGATAATACATTTCATATACATGTAGGTTCCTTATTTAATTGGTTTCCAATGACCTTTCCATTCAATACTTTAGAATTTTTTTAAAAATAAAAAATTTAATTACACATCTTTTATGTATCACTTACAAATGATAACCTAAATTTTTCTAGTATTTCTTTTTTAAAAGAATTATTTTATTTTCATGTTATTTATTTTAATTTGACAGATGTGGACAGAGTAAGAGACAGAGAGAGAGAGAAAGCTAGAAAGCAAGCCAGCAGGTCCAGGACTTGAACAGCAGTCGGCCATGTGGGAGTCCAGAGCTTTTAACTGCCCCTATTTTTCTAATATTTCTAATATTGGTAACTCTTAATTCATTTTCTTTCTTAGTGTCAGGTCTTTAATATTTTGGAAATCATTGTCTACTAGTGGTATTAGACACTCTTAAAGTGTTAAAATGTTTAATTAGGAATAGTGAAGATTTTAGGTTTTTGCTGCTCTGGTTTTTATTTCATTTATATTTTTAAATTTCTTTTATACATTCAATTATATGTTACTTAGCATGCAGAGTGACTATTCCAACATGTATACATTTCTCACCAATCCAGTTGAGAATACTATACACGTTATCCTCAACAGATAATAACCTACTTCTTTGTCACATAAATGCCTTGCCTCTCTATTTCTCTTTTTAATATCCTTCATCAGACTCTACTCCTTCACCCACCACCTTCCCACATGGTATCTGGTATTTATAATAATTTATTATGTTTCTATATTCTCTAGTCATTCAGTTTTGGCTATAGACACTTATATAATAAGTGGAGACCTACATTATCTCTCCTTCATAGCCTGGCTTTTCCTCACTCAGCAGTAAATCTTCCATATTCATCCACTTTCTGTCAAAACCCAGGGTTTTGGGTTTTTTTTATGGCTGAGTAGTACTCCAGAGAGTATATATGCCACATTTTAAAATCCATTCATCAGTTCGTGGGCATTTGAGTTGATTCCATATCTTAGCAATTGTGAATAATGCCACAATAAACATCGATGTGCAAGCACTTTTCCTACTAAAGGTTTTTCTGTGCTTTGGGTAGAAACCAAGGAATGGGGTTGCTAGGTCATATGGTATGGCTGAGTAGTACTCCAGAGAGTATATATGCCACATTTTAAAATCCATTCATCAGTTCGTGGGCATTTGAGTTGATTCCATATCTTAGCAATTGTGAATAATGCCACAATAAACATCGATGTGCAAGCACTTTTCCTACTAAAGGTTTTTCTGTGCTTTGGGTAGAAACCAAGGAATGGGGTTGCTAGGTCATATGGTTGTAGATTTTGAGGAATCTCCATATTGTTCTCCATAGTGGCTGGGCCAAATTAATTTCCCCCC
>NW_006159674.1:83104-85670 GCF_000334495.1 Tupaia belangeri chinensis | reverse complement strand
TTTTTTTTTTTAATCTTAGTCATTCTGATTGGTGTTAAGTGGTATCTTATTGTGGTTTTGATCTGCATCTCCCTTATAATGAGGGATGTTGAACATTTTTTCATATGCCTTTTGGCTATTTGTATGTCTTCCTTAGAGAATGTTTTTTGTTTGTTTGTTTTCATCTCATTCTCCCATCTTTTAATAGGCTTGATCATCTTTTTTTTTTTTTTTTCAGGAAAGTTGCTTGAATTCCCTGTGTATTCTTGAATATCAATCCCTTATAAGACACATAATTAAGAAAGGTATTTCCCCATTCTGCAGGCTATCAATTCACTCTAATTACTGTGTCTTTTGCCATGCAGAAACTTCTTAATCTGATATAATCCCACCTGTTTATTTTGGGGATTATTTCCTGTGCTTTGGGGGTCTTGATTAAGAACTCTTTACCTACTCCAGAGTCTCCCAGAGTTTCTCCAGTGTTTTCCAGCAACAGTTTTATAGTTTGAGGTCTTAGATTTAGATATTTGATCCATTTTGAGTTGATTTTTGTCAATGGTGAGATGTAGGGGTTCAGATTCATTTTTCCACAGGTGGGTATCTAGTTTTTCCAGCATGATTTGCTAGAGAGGTTTTCCTTTTCCGACAGGATTGACTGGTACCCCTTGTCAAAAATCAGTTGGCTGCATGTTTGGGAGTTTGTTTTTGGGGCCTCTATTCTGTTCCATTGATTCTCTGTCTGTTTCTGTGCCAATACTATGCTGTTTTCGTTACCACAGATTTGTAGCATATTTTTGAGTTAGGGAGTGAGATGCTGCCAAATTCACTCTTTTTGTACAGGATTGTTCTGACAATACAGGGTCTTTTATGATTCCAGACAAATTAGATGATTGTCTTTTCTGGATCTGTGGAGAATGTCTCTGGCACTTTGATTGGAATTGCATTAAACATGTAGTTTAATTTTTGTAAATTGCTACTTTGATTTTATTAATTCTTTCTATCCAGGAGCACGAGATGTCCATCAATGTTTTTGTATCACTTTCAATTTCTTTCTTTAGCTTTTCATAATTTTCCTTATGGAGGTCTTTAACGTCTTTACTTAGATTTATTCCTAGGTATCTTATACTTTTTGTGGCTATAGTAAATGGGATTACTTTTTTCAGTTCTAGCTCAGTCTGCCTGCTATTCATATATAGAAATGGTACAGATTTCTGTATACTGATTTTCTATGCTGCAACTTTACTGTCTTCATGTATTACTTCCAGTATATTTTTTTTATGGACACCATTTTGTCTACCATGTATACAATCACGTCATCTACAGAGATAGTTTCACCTCTTCTTATCATGTGTGATTTACTTAGGTTATTCTCTTTTCTGATTGTGTTGGGAAGGACTTCCAGTACTATACTAAAAAGGAGTGAAGAAAGTCTTGTAACAGTTTTTGGCTTTCAGCTTTTCCCCTTCAGGATGATGTTAGCTATGGGTTTTACATAGATAGCTTTTATTGTGTTGAGAAATTACCCTTCTATGTCGATTCTGCTGAAAGTCTTGATCACAAAGGGATGTTGTATCTTATCAAATGCTTTTTCTGCATTAACTGATATGATCATATGGTATCTATCTTTCCTTCTGTCAATATGGTGTACTACATTTATGACTTTACATCTATTGAACCAACCTTGCATCCCTGGAATAAAGCATCCCTGGTCGTGATGTATAATCTTTTTTATATATTGTTAGATGTAATTTGCTAGTGTCTTGTTGAGAAATTTTGCATCTATAGTCGTCAGAGATATTGGGTTATAGTTTTTCTTCCTTGTCCTGTCCTTATCTGTTTTAAGGATAAGGGTGATGGAGGCTTTATAGAATTAATTTGGGAGAGTTCCACCCTTTTGGATCTTTATAAATAACTTGAGCAAAATTGAGGTTAACTCTTCTTTAAAAGTTTTGTAGAATTAAGAGGTGAAGCCATCAGGACCAGGACTTTTCTTTTTTGGGAGTTTGTTTATGACTGATCCAATCTCCTGACTTGTTATGGGCCTTTGAATAGGGCCTTTCTACATCCTCCTGACTTAACCTTGGTAGATTATATGTGTCCAGGTATTTGTCCATCTCATCAAGTTTTCTTGTTTGTTGGTGTATAGTTGTTCATAGTATCTTTTAATGATACTTTGTATTTCTGTTAAGTCTTTTGTTATATTGACTGCGTCACTGTAAATTTTATTTACCTGGTTCCTTTCTCTTCTTAATAAGTATCGCTAGTGATGTATTGATTTTGTTTAAATTTTCAAAAAGCCAGCTTTTACTTTCATTTATTTTCTGTATAGTTTTTATATTTTGCATTTCATTTATTTCTCTTCAGATATTTATTATTTCTTTTGTCCTGGAGACTGGATTTTTTTTACTGTTGGTTTTCCAATTCTCTGAGGCATAATATTAGTTGGTCCATTTACTGTCTTTCTGTCTTCCTCTTATGTGCACTAATTCCTATGAACTTCCCTCTGATGACTTCTTTTGCAGTGTCCCAAAGATTATGGAAACTCATGTCCTCATTGTCATTGGCTTCCCTGTTTTTTTTTTTTTTT
>NW_006159674.1:62417-83070 GCF_000334495.1 Tupaia belangeri chinensis | reverse complement strand
TTAATTTCGGTCTTTATTTCTTCAGTAGTTGTGAAGTCATTCAGGAGTAGGTTATTTAGTTTCCATGTACTTGTGTATTTTTGAGGATTTTTCTTGAAATTAAAATCAAGTTTAATTCCATCATGGTTTGAGAAGATGACAGATATAGTTTCTATCCCTTTGAATCTGTAGAGGCTTGCTTTGTGCCCTATCATGCGGTCAATCTTCAAAAAGGTTTCATGTGGGGGTGAAAAAAAGTGTATCTTGTGGTTTTTAGGTGGAAAGTTCTACAGATGTCTGTTAAGTCTTACTGATTTATGGTATCATTTAGATTCTTTATCTCTTTACTTACTTTTTGTCTAAATGGTCTATCCAGAGGAGATAGTGGGGTGTTGAGGTCTGCAACAAATAGTGTGTTGCAGTCTATCTCTCCTTTTAGATCTCATCAGTTGTTTCAAAGCTCAACACTGCAATACAAATTTTCTGCAGCTGTTCCAGCTCTTTGTGAGACTCCAACCTAGACATGAGGTCTGTGGGAAGAGGGACTTCATTGATTCTTCTCTGGCGGTGTCCACATGCAGAAAGAAGAAAGCTAATGAATGTATCTCACTGATCTGTTTTTATAATGTTAAATTTACTGTCTGATTTTTAGATGATATGGTAATCATAACTATTCATTCAGATATTCTTATGTGTCAGAAAATATTAAAAATGTAAATTCAAATATGTTATCACTATTCTTGTTGATATCTTAAGAGAGACCAGAAGAAAATTACTAATTCTAATATTCTGCCCATTTGATTTCCAAAATCAAAAGGAAAATCAGACCCAAACACACATTAGTCAAAGAGCTGAAAATAAAAGACAAATATAAAATGGTTAAGGTAGCTAGAGAAAGAATATACTTTATCTTAAAAAAAAATACACACAATAAATTGTAACTATTACCATAATAAAAGCAGGGAAGAAATGGAATGAGATGACATCTTTAAAGTACGAAGAGAAACCAAAAACAAAAACTGAAAATCAAGAATCACAGGATCAGCAGTCGGTGTAATGGCTATGTTGCTGGACTCCCATGTAGACAACCATGGTTTGAATCCCAGACCCAGTGGCTTAAACTCATGCTGGGTGCATGTGCATGTGTGCCCAAGATCCCGAGAGGAAAATGGAGAAGGAATTGTGGCATGGCCATCCCTTCTGGGGGGCAATTTCTCACTTTCTGTCTTTCTGTCTCTCTATCTCTCGCTGTCTTTCTGGCAAGCACACGTGTTCTATAGCAAAACCTCTCAAAAAAAGTAAAAAAAAGGTAATTGGTAACTTTATTTTTTCATTTTTGCTATAGGGTGTACGTGCTCACTGGAGAGAGACAGAGGAGAGAAAGTGAGAAATCATCCCCTAGAGAGGAATGGTCACACCATAGTCCCTTCTCCTTTACTCTCCTCTCAGGATTCTGGGCACAAACACACACATGCCTGCTGTGATTTTTCAAGCTGCTAGGGCTGGAATTTGAACTGAAGTCAGCTATGTGGGAATCCATTGCTTAACCTCTACACCACCTTCTGCACAGAAAGGAAAAAAAAAATTATACAAGTTGTCTCTTTTCATTTATATTGTTAAAAGTATAGTTGATTCTTGGATCAATAAGTTTGAATAAATTCACTAATTTTTCAGAGGATAAATTATAATGTCATGTATTTATGTAATACTTTGAAACATTTAAACCTGTTCTGGGAGTTTAATGTTTATTACAATATTGATATGTAGGTAGGACCAGTATTTTAAATTATTTTTTCCTACTTAAGAAACAAAACTGCATAATAGTTGTCATTTACCTAAAGTCTCAAAGAAAGTGGCCACATAGAATTTAAACCCAGTTTTTTGTTCACTAATCATTTTTAATACTACCTGTCCTCTCCAAGAGATTGATGACCGTAATTGATATGTTTTCACATTCCTTTTTCATCTCTAACACATAATTTTAATACTAAATGATTTATTTGTGAAACCCTATTCCTTATTAGTAATTCTAGAGTTACATTTGCTGAAGATATTTTTATAAGGTTTACTGATCCTTTTCTTTAAGTGAACAATTGTAAATGATGTGTTAGAGCTAATATTTGAGATAAATTATAATCATTCTAATGTGTACACTTAATTATCCTGTCACAGAAATTTCTGTAATCCATATCTTTGGTTTCCTGTTGTGAGTCCATAATTTTATATCAAATGTGTATGCTTTAGACAGCTCAGTTGTCATTAAAATGGAAGGTTACTATTTTGAATTTATAGAGGTCATTGGCATGTGGGAAAAGTAATGCGTATTTTGCTGAATTTCTGGTACATAATAGAAGACAAACTTTTTTAAGCTGTCCGAGTTGATTGCTCAGTTTCGTAGAGCAGTAAATATGTGTTGGTCAGATAACAACTTGTGAAATAACAGAGTAATGAGCACCAGTCAAAAGCAAACTTTTCAATGAAGTGATTACCTCTAGAATAATATGCATCAAGTATGCCTGTATTTCTTTGATGTCAAATTTTCTGTTCCACTTTTCTCATTTTAACTCTAAAAGAAACATCCAATCAAGTGTGATATTTGTCTATAAACAAAAGTAAGTGTTTTACAATATGTGGGAGGGGTTTTTGAGAGTTTTTTTGTTGTTGTATTTTTGTTTTTGTTTTGCTATAGGAAACATATGCTCACTGGAGAGACAGACAGACAGAAAGTGAGAAATCACCCCCAGGGGGGATGGCTATGCCACAATCCCTTCTCCTTCATTCTTCTCTCAGGATTTTGGGCATGCACACACATGCACACACATGCACCTAGCATGAGTTTTAAGCCTCCGGGTCTTGAACTTGAACCATGGTCGACTATGTGGAAGTCCAGCAATGTAACCATTACCCCATCTACTCAACCCTTAATCAAATTTTTAAGAAGTATTGGATCATCTGAAAAGTCATAATGCATTTTTGCATAGAAAAATATATCATGACTTTTCCAATGACCCAATAGAATTTTATTATGCAGAGTCAAAGAAAGATAATGAAATGCAAGAGAAAATGTGAGTAGAATCATGGAGTTTAGAAAGTTGAGATAAGCTAAGGACACTTAAACTAATTAATATTTCTTATAATAATTGGTCTGTGAAAAAATACATGAGGTATATTTAGAAATGAAGGACTGCACCATATAATAAAGAGTTTAGAATACCAAGGTTAGAATTATTTTAATGGAAAAAATCAACTACATTGAAATATACAATTCTTATTCCTCCAAAAAGATCACAAAATGCAAGAATACATTTGCAATACATTTAACTAAATATTAGCAATATTAAGGCTCATAATAGCAAACATTAAAATATCAGTTACTATTTGCCTTGCACACAGTTCTGAATTCTTTAAATATATTTAATGGAGAAGAATGCATTAAAATTGTCCATCAGTGTATGAAAGTCTTTTCTGTAATATTAATCTGGCCATTAACTATTTAGTTTGAATGCAAATTTTATCTAGGAAAGACGGTGTTCAACAGTTAGACAGCTACTGGAGTATTCTAGGCTTTAAGTGCAATTGTGTGATATACAAAAATTGCAGCTGTAATGGACAATGGAATAAGAAATACACTAGATAGTAAAATACATACATGTATACTAATTGAATATAGAAAGGAAGAGAAACCATTAACTATACTGTTGATTCTAACAAGATACACCTCTTTAAAAGAATTAGGAACATTGAAAAGAAGAGGAAATTTGGGAAAAAGAAGAAATTTACTTTGAAAATCATGAACTCTGAGGCATGGGCAAGATCCATGCTCATTTGTAATAAGGTTTAGAATTTAGGCATGAAAGTAGAAAAATGATGGTAACGATTTGAGTCAAATTGCAAGGAGAAGAAGGGCTGTTAATCTCCAAGGATGCCACCAGATCTTGTGGGTCTTCTCACCATAAATTTATGTTCCATCAATAAAAGGGAAGGTATTAATCATTTTCAAGGTTAGAAACATTTTGTGAAAGCATTGGTTCTAAAAGGAGAATGTCCCCAACTCCAAAACAAGAACTTATTTCTACAATATAAACACATCTGAGATTTAATCTTACAAGATAAGTTTTAATAATTTGCCAATGGAAGGGTTGAAGTATGTGTGGAGATTTGAAGAATTACGAACAATTCTTTCACATTGCTTCATCAGCATTCTCTCAGGGAGAAACTCTAGCAGACTTGAGTGTGTGTTTCCAATCTTTACAACTGGCCACTTAATGTCGTCTAAAAGCCTGGGTGAGGTATTCTAAGAAACTGAGTAGCACAGTTCACATCAGAAGGCCATTTGGTATGAAGCAGCACCACTTGCTCATTTTGAACAAATAGGAAGTGTTGTGTAATAGAACTAATGTGCATTTCTTACTGAATCTGAGGAGCCAATTTGGATAGATATACAGAAGTATGACTTGTTTTCCCACTGAACTTTACCTGCTTTGCTAGCCTAGCTTTAACTTGTGTTGCTAGCCCTAATTGTTCTTGTAAGAAATACCAACCATGGCCAGCCATTGTGATGGTTCAGGTGGTGGATCCCACATGACTGACTGCACAGTTTGAGTCCTGGATCTGGTGGCTTGAAAAACACTCCAGTCACATATACATGTGTGCCCATAATCCCAAAAAGAAGGAGAAATAAAGGGATTGTGGCATGACCATTCCCCATAGGAATGAAGTGTTTTCTCAGTTTCTCTTTCTCTTTTTCTCTCTGGTAATATGTTAAATCTGAAAAATTTTAAAAGAAAGGGAAGAGAGGAAAAAAGAAAAGAAAGAAAGAGAGAGACAGACAGACAGGCCCTCCGATATTACTTAGCTCAGAACAGTATGTCACAGGATTTTTCAGCCCCAATGTGTGTGTTTTTTTATTTTGATTTGTTTTGTTTTCATTTTTTTGTTTTTTGTTTTTTTGAATAGAGGTTGGCCTAAGACAGACCTCTGATTAACTTTGTAGTGGAAGTTTGCCTGCAGGACACCTCACTAGAGAGAGGTGATGGTGCTAAGACTGGTTCCAGCTACAAGCAGGGAGTCAGTGGAGTCATGACTCTGGTCAACCCCTAGGCAGTACATGCATTTCAGCACTTCATCTGCAGATCAGATCTGTTGAGGGGTTGGATGAGAAACAATCATCTCCAAAAAATCCCTGCATTTTTTATGTTAGGGAAAACTTACTTAAGAATTATTGCCTGTCCTCTTTGCTCAGTACCTTCCAATAGAACCTTCTTTTCCTTCTCTGAAATGCTGGTGTCTTATTTTTCTGGCCTTGCTGTGCATTAGGCAAAAAAAAATTATTTTGGTTCAGTAGCAGTATCTGATCAAATAGTTTAACTCATTGATTCTGTGACTTTGGTGCACTAATTTGACTTTATTAATGCATAATTACAATACAAAAAGTTACTCCTATTTAAAATGTACAGTTTGGTAAGTTTGGACATATTTACATATCCATGAAAACAGCATCACAATAAAGATAATAAAAATACCATTACTCCCGAAATTTCCCCCAAAATTTACTCATGTCCCATAGCAATGCCTCCTGTTCAGCCTCCTCATCACATCCCCACTTTCACTCCCTATGCTCAATCAATTGATTCTCTTTCTCTCATGATGGACAATTTTGAGTTTTTTAGAATTTTATACATATGCCATCATATTATTTAGATAACTTTTTCTAACTTCTTTCACCCAGCATAATTCTTTTGAGATTTTTCCGTGTCATTGACTATATAGTTTATTCCTTTTAACTAAGTATTATTTCATTGTATATATGTTTATGTATGTCATTGTGGGTATAAATTGTGTATAGATAAATTTTCTGACTCGTGGATTACTGTAAATAATTATACTCCTTTTCCTTCCATTTTCTACAAACTTCAGACTCTTAATTTGGTTTCCAAGGATAGTTTACCTAGAGAATGATGTGGAAATTTGTGCAATCTCCATCAGAAATTAATACACTAGAATGTCTTGTAATTAGTTATTCTTTTAAGAGTATAATTTGCATGAATCTATCTCATAGAACCTAATTTCAGTTGGGCAAATTCCAACTGAGAAACTTGCAGTAATTATTTAAGGTTCTATCTAAACGTTCAGTTTATTTTGTAACCTTATAACAATGCATGCTTTAGTCAACGCCATAGTCTTTTCAGCAAACTCAAGTGGGTCCTGTAGTAAACGAGTGAAGCAGGATGTAGAGTCCATCTTTATAACCGAGTAGAGATCTATAGGTTTTTGCCATGCAAAAGTACAGAGCAATGTGAATTCTAGGCTAGCCTGGGCAACATAGCAAGATCCTGTCTCTATTTATTTGTTTATTTATTTATTTTTGTTAATTGTTCATATATATTTCTAATTTTTGATTTATTGTTTATCTTTTTATTAATATAAAAGATCTCTGCATTTGTTATTAACTCTTCATAATTTACATCTCTCACTGCAGAATTTTAGATTTGTCTTTTAACATTTAAGCAAAATATTTAAAATGTCTTTTACTGTTTTGTTTTCCTGTGCATCCCATCTCTAAACAAAGAAGCAAAAAAGCAGCCTTATTAAATCACAAGTGGTGATTCTCTTTCAGGTATTTTTGTCAAAGCTTCAGATAATTATAGATTGGAAAGAAATTCAGTCACGAAATAGTAATATATGTTTAAGTAGGAATTTAGTATGTGGAGAGGGAGTTTTGAAAAGCAAGAGAAAAAAATTAGAGAATTATATATGTATACATGTGTATATTGTAGCATAATATAGATAGATAATATGTCTATAATATACATATTATATATAATCCCCAATATAGCTTTATTTACATATAGTATTACATATGTATGTGAGTGCGCATGCCCTAAAATTAGGAAAAAAAGTATATGGAATGGTATGCCACGACAGAATAAAAAAGTTTGGGGCTGTTAATCATATATATGATGGTAATATGAATATACGTGTGTGTGTGTGTGTGTGTGTGTGTGTGTGTGTGTGTGTATGAATATCCTCCAGTATAGCTATTTCCCTTTTGCCAATGAATTACCCACAGACCATGAGGTACAACAATGTCTATGTGAACCATAGAATTAACAGTTATTTAATATTTATCAAATCTTAAACATATTTATGTCAGTCATATTCACTTGAGTAATAGGCTTAAAATACATTTTTTATTTTTATTTTACTTAAAAAAATCCATTAATTCGAGACCAGCAGATGGTGTAATAGCTATATCACTAGATTCCTATGTAGTCAATGGCAGTTAACGTCCCAGACCCAGTAACTTCAACTCACCCTAGGTGTGTGTACGTGCATGCCCAGGGTCCTGAGATGAGAATGGAGAAGAGATTGCGGCATGGCCATGCCCCCTGGGGGGGGTAATTTCCTGCTTTCTGTCTCTCTGTCTCCCTCGTTTTCTCTGGTGAGTGCGTGAGCCCTATAGCAAAAACCTCTCAAAAAGTATTCTAAATAAAAACTTCTTGCTAGGGACCAGCAGTTAGCATAATGGCTATGTCGTTGGACTCCCATGTAGTCAACCGCGGTTCGCGTCCCGGACTCAGCGGCTTAAACACACCGGGCGTGTGTGCGTGCGTGCCCAGGATCCTGAGAGGAGAATGGAGGAGAAGGAACTGCAGTGTGGCCATCCCCCCTGGGGGGTGATTTCTCTCTTTCTGTCTCTCTGTCTCTCCAGCAAGCACGCATACCCTACAGCAGAAATCTCTCTCAGGGGAAAAAAAAGGCAAAAGAAGCTGGTGCAGTCACAGTAGCACGGTGCTCTGCAGGGCTGGGGCCACGTGGGAGACAAGGGTTTAGTTCCGCGGTCAGCCTGTCCATGCCGGGCACACATGTGCACGAGAGTATGGAGGAGAAGGGATTGCTGCAAGGCCATCCCTCCTGGGGAGTGATTTCTTGCTTTCTATCTTTCTGTCTCCCTCTGTCTTTCTGGCAAGCACATGAGCCCTATAGCAACCTCCCCCCCAAAAAAAAGAAAAAAATAATTAATTTTTATGAGTTTATTTACATACATTTTTACTTACTCCAGACCCAACCACAGTATGGGAAATCTGTGTGTGTGTTATCAGAACATTAAAGAGTTGCATAATATTATTGGAGAAAGGATGTTATGGTATCAATTAGCGGGAAGTTAAACTTGGAACTGTAATACATGCATAGTATTAAGTTCATGAGTTCTATCAGTCAACAAAAGCAATTACTTCTTTTTGTTTTTCTTGTTTTCTTAGTCTTACATAAGAATTGGAATTCGAATGTAAGCTGAATTATAGTAACTTTTTAAAGGCCTAATTTTCTTTCACCCTGGAAACAATAATCTAGGATTTATTCTTAATAAAGAAAATTGTTAGCTTTTCATTACATTGGATGAAATTATAAAAACCCATGAATTATCTATCACAAACGAAAGTATCACAAATAACCGAAAAAGCAAAATTACAATATTAACACGTTTAGAGACTCTAGGTGAAAGGGTAGCTTTGACTTACTAAGAGTACAGTTTAACCTAGTCAATAAATTGCTTCCTGTGTGACTCATAGGTTTTTGAGACTTTTCTTTTTCCTTTTTTTTTTTTAAGGGGGGGGCACTTTATAAGGTTTTTACCGTAAGGTGCATGAGTTCACCAGCAAGAGACAATGAGAAATCTTTCCCCAGTGGGGATGGCCACACTGCAATCTATTCTCCTCTACTCCGCTCTTGGGATTTTGTTATAAGGTTTTTACCGTAAGGTGCATGTGTTCACCAGCAAGAAACAATGAGAAATCTTTCCCCAGGGGGGTTGGCCACACTGCAATCTATTCTCCACTACTCCACTCTTGGGATTTTTGCCATGCACGCACAGCTTTTCAAGCTGCCAGTTTTGGGACTTGAACTACAATCCATCATGTGGGAGTCCAGTACCTTAACCATGATTCTGTAGCGTTGGTCCCAATATTTGTTTAATTAAAATGACTGATTAGAATATTGAATAGTGTTTGCCCTTATGAATTCCACATCGCCAACTGAGGTTTGAGTCCAGCAAATATTGGAACAGAAACAGCAAACGATAAGTGCACAGTTTATAAGATTTCAAATAGCAGGATTTGGAAGGTGGTGTGGTGGTTAAAGGTACCGGATTTCCACACGGCCAACTGAGGGTGAGACCTGGCAGCTTACTTTCCCATTTTCCCTTTTTCTCTCTGTCTCTGTCTAGTCAAATTAAAAAATAATAGTAACAAATGGAATTAAATAAATGTTTTAAAAATTTTTTAATAGTAATCCAGTCGGTATGGACACACACGTGTACATAACTATCTATCTATCTATCTATCTATATGTATGGAATTAAAATGGATATATTAAAGGTGATTGCTGGTAATTTATTAGGAAGAAAACAAGATTTGAAGTCATTCTATTCACTGTTCTTGTTCATTCACCTGGTAATATATAAAAATAATTCAAATAATTTGAAATAGATGGAGGATCTTGAATCACAAAATACTGTATCATGGTAATAAATTTATTTCTTACCTCTATACCCAATCTTACAAAAAGAAACAGGAAAATATTAACCATAGTTAAGAAAATAAGAGAAATAGATTTTAACACGACTTATGTATTTGAATTAGTTAAAAGGACTTTTAAACAGCTACTATACCAGTTTTATATTTAACCTTAAATTATTTCTTTTTTTTTTTCGAAAGAGATTTTTGCTATAGGTCATGTGTGCTCACTGGAGAGTCAGAGACAGAAGAGAGACAGAAAGCAAGAAATCACCTCCAAGAAAGTAATCATGCCGCAATCCGTTCTCCTCTATTCTCCTCTCAGGATTTTGGGTACACACGCACAGCTGCTCAGTGTGAGATTTAAGCCACCAGGTTCTGGACTTCAGCCACAGTCAACTATGTGTGAGTCCTGCAACATAACCATTGCACCATCTGCTGGTCCCCAAAATAAATTATTCTTAATGAATAAAATAAAAACCATAAAAAAGTGTCAAATTGAATTTCAATCACTTAAAAATACAGTATTTGATATAAAAAATTTGTTATTCATCTGAGCAGCACATTAAAGCTCATAGGAGAAAATGTCCTTCAAGGGAGAGTTATAGAAATTATCTAAACTTAAAATTGAGTACTTTGTTAAAAATATTAAATTTATGAAGCCTTGGTAACCTGTAAGACAACATCAAGTAATTAAACACATACATTTACTCAAGTTCTAGAATGAGAGAAAATGAACAGAAAAAGTATATACATATATATTTTTTTGAGAAGTTTTTGTTATAGGTTATGTGGGCTCACCAGAAAGACAGTGAGAGACAGAGAGATAGAGAGTGAGAAATCATTCTCCAGGGAGGATGGCCATGCCGCAATCTCTTCTCTATTCTCCTCTCAGGATCTTGGGTACTCACACACATGTGCCCGGAGTGAGTTTAAGCCTCCAGGTCTGGGACTTGAACTATGTAAGCTACATGGGAGTCCAGCAATGTAACCATCATGTCATCTGCTGGTCCCCAGAAATAGTATTTTTAAAAATGAAAACTTATATTTTTAAAACTATGTTAAAATATCACTGAAACTGGACAGGAACAAATAAAAAAACACTAAACTTTATATAATAACAATCAATATCAACTTTATAGCAATTTTTAAAATAATTAATGTTTTAATGGAGGGTTTAACCTTTCGGCTGGAACTACTATCTTCCAGTAATTAACCAAAATGACGGTCACAAGGGAGAAGAGAGGTACCCGATATATGTTCCCTAGGCCTTTTAGAAAATATGGAGTGGTTCCTTTGGCAACATAAATGGGAATCTTATATATGTTCCCTAGGCCTTTTATCAAGGGAATGGGTACTATTCAAAAAGGAATGCCCCACAAATGTTACCATGGCAAAACTGGAAGAGTCTACAATGTTACCCAGCATGCTGTTGGCATTGTTGTAAACAAGGAAGTTAAGGACAGGATTCTTGCCAAGAGAATAAATGTGTGTATTTAGCATATTAAGCAATCTAAGAGCAGAAATAGCTCCATAAAATGTGTGAAAGAAAATGCCCAGAAAAAGAAAAATCCAAAGAGAAAGGTACCTGGGTTCAACTGAAACACCAGCCTGCTCCACCAAGAGAAGCACGCTTTGTTAGAAACAGTGGAAAGGAGTCTGAGCTTCTGGAACCTATTCCCTGTGAATTCATGACATGGTAGGTGTTTAAAATTAATAAACTCTGGTCTATAAAAATGTTTTTCTTAATTGAGTAGAATTGTGGTGTTCCCTCCCCCAAAGCAAAATTTTATTGGGCTCTAATTCATTTTGTATTATCTTTATTCACAGTTACTGTTTTTCTAGCTGGAAGATGTTAGGTGGCTTATTATGCAACACATAAAACTTGGTTGGTTAGAAAATGGCTATATATTGTTTATATTGCTTTGAAGATAGTCCTTCTAAATCATCATAGGAAAGAACAATTTATATTTAGGGGAAAGTCAGTCACTTATGATTGTATCATAAATAACTGAATTTTAAGGATCAGAAATTTGCTTCTGATGCTTACTATTAAAAAAATAGATAGTTTAAACCAAAAGAAAAAAAAAGTTTTATAACATGTCATGCCAAATAGAAAATAATAGGAAGGTAGGAAACTTAAGTCCAATGGAAAAAAAAAATCACATTTAGTATAAGTTGAATAAAGTCAACAAAAGTGCTGGCAGATGGTTTGGTAGTTAAGGCACTGGAGTCCAATAGGGTCAACCATGGTTCAAGTTCTGGACCTGGTAGCTTGTTTTCTCACTTCCCCTCTCTCATTCTCTGGTCAAATTTTAAAACAAATAGTAATAATAAATACAATTAAATAATTCTTTTTATAAAGGTGTCAACTATGTCAAGAGTATGTCAGAATAGATTAAAAGAAAAAAGCCCACCTCGATGATGCCTCCATGAGATGCACTGTACAGATAAGCACTTAGATACATTGAAAATACTAGGAAGGAGATATATATTTTGCAAAGTATGTTGAAGAAATATATGGAAATACTTAGAGGGAAACTAGAGCACAAGCAAAAGGAAATAACCAAAGGTACCAAGAGGCATTAATAAAAGGATTACTTTCTCCATACTCTTCTCAGGATCTTTGGCACGCACACACACACACATATACACACATGTATATAAAGCAAAAAAGAATACTAAAAGAAGAAAAAAGCAATTGGTGATTTGGGTTGAAAGTTTTAACCCTTCTCTATTAGAGCTTAAAAATTAGAAAAAAATTATAAGAAAACAGAAGTTCTAAGCATAACAGACATTTATAAAATGCAACATTAACTGCAAACTAATCTTGTTCTCAGGTGTTGTTTGCATATTTCCCAATATATAACTCAAGCTAAAGCATAAATGTCAATAAATTTCAAAAGACTGAAATCTTACAAAGTTATATTTCTGAATACAGCAGCATTAACCTAGAAATTAGTAACACGATTTCTAGAGGAAAAACAAAATATAATAAAAACATACATGAATGAAATTTTGGGCCAAAAATACTACTAGGACAATTACAAATAACTTTAATGAATGATAACAAAAAGCATAATGTATCACAAGTTATTGTATGCAAGTAAGGCAAAAGAAAGGGAAATTTAAATGTTTATACTAGAAAAAAAGGAAAAGTTAGAAAACAAATGTTCATTTCCAAATAAAGAAATTGGAAAACAATAGAGCAAATTAAACTTACAATTGCTATAAAGGAGGAAGTAATAAAAGTAAAGGCAGGGAAGGGAAGAAAAACAATCATAAAAACAGTAGAGAAAATCAAATATACTAATGTTGTTTCTTTATAAGATTGAGAAATATCTGTTGAAACAGATGGGGAAAACGAGGGGGAAAACACAATTAACTATATTATAAATCGAAGAAGTAATACAACTAGAGAGCTTGCAGAATAAAAGGATGATAAAGAAATGTTATGAGCAACCTTAATAGGTTTGGCAATGTAGTGAAATAGACATAGTGCATGAAAATCAAGAGTAAGTAGAAAATCTGAATAGTTTTTAAGGAAATTGAATTTAATTAGCTTTATATCAAAGAATATTTTGGTTTTTCAGAGATTTAAGAAATAATACTCATCTCACACAAACCCCTTTGAAACACATAGCAGGGAAAGAAATAGGACTCCCTCAGGGCTTGAGCTAAATCTATGTCCTGTGCACGGGCACAGGCCCATGGAGGATTTATATGTAACCAAAATAAGGAGTTCTTTGTTGTTTTTTGTTGTTGTTGTTTTGGTTTTTTAGAGTTTTTTGTTATAGGGCGCATGCCAAAAAGGCAGAGAGAGAGAGACAGAAAGTGAGAAATCACCCCCCAGGGGGGATGGCCATGCCATAATCCCTTCTCCTCCATTCTCCTCTTGAGATCTTGGGCACGCATACACACGTGCCTGGCGTGAGTTTAAGCTGCCAGGTCTGGGACTCGAACTGCGGTCAACTATGTGGGAGTCCAGTGACATAGCCATTACACTAACTACTGGTCCCAATAAGGAGTTCTTTGTGAAAGCTGAAAGTGAGAGTATGTGTTTACTTGGCAGTTGAAGTGTCAGCTGTAGTCATCTCTCATTTTCCATTTCGTCAGCAACAATACTGGTTTAGTGGGGCGTGTAGCACAGCCTCTTCTTACATTCAAAGTATAAGAGGAAGACTCAGTCTCTGTGATATGCTCCACATAGTATCAGAGTGCAGAGCTGAAAGTCTCTCACCCACTACAATTAGAATCCCCTGCACAGCACTGTTGGCCTGAAATACACAGGGCACACGTGTATGTGCACAGAATCCTGGTGAGCTGGAGGAGAGAAGGAAGTGGGTTGCCTTGTGACAGCCCTATGGCTATGGAAGGCACCTTTTCAAGGTGGAGAAGTACTTCTTGTTCTGTATCAGCACGTACGTGAACACAAAAATAACACTTCATCATTGTCTGGCACTGCAGCATAGCATAACCTATCCTGACTAATAATTTAGAAAAGTGAGAAGATGAAGAGGATAGCCACTTGTTATTTTAAATCTTTCCAAATTATGTAAAGTAAAAATAAATTCCCCCCCCAATAAATTCCCAAATACACTCTCTGGAGTGCGTATATTTAACTTCTTTATAGATACCTGCATCTGAAAGTCTCCAGGAAAATATGTGCATTACTGAACATACCTTCCTTTTAATCATATTCTAACAGCTATATTCCTTATTCTAGCAACCGTATTCCTTATATTTATAGCAACATTCACTTAAGACAGAAAGCACCAGGCCATCATTAAATTTTCTGAACTATGAAACCTCCACGTAATACATTTTATAAATTCTCTGAATTCAAAAAAAGCACAAACCCAGTCCCATCCTGAGATGCCTCCTGAACTTGAGCTGAGAACTATTGCTTTGATTGACTAAAAATGAAGATTTTCTGCTGAGACTTCTCCCTCCAGATTCATTTCTAGTGGGAAAAGTATAAACTCAGGTCCATGCTGATATGGCTACTGAACTTGAGCTGTAAAATATTACTTTCAGGAGCTAAAAATAAGATTTTCTGCTGAGACTTCTCCCTCCAGATTCATTTCTAGTGGGAAAAGTATAAACTCAGGTCCATGCTGATATGGCTACTGAACTTGAGCTGTAAAATATTACTTTCAGGAGCTAAAAATAAGATTTTCTGCTGAGACTTCTCCCTCCAGATTCATTTCTAGTGGGAAAAGTATAAACTCAGGTCCATGCTGATATGGCTACTGAACTTGAGCTGTAAAATATTACTTTCAGGAGCTAAAAATAAGATTTTCTGCTGAGACTTCTCCCTCCAGATTCATTTCTAGTGGGAAAAGTATAAACTCAGGTCCATGCTGATATGGCTACTGAACTTGAGCTGTAAAATATTACTTTCAGGAGCTAAAAATAAGATTTTCTGCTGAGACTTCTCCCTCCAGATTCATTTCTAGTGGGAAAAGTATAAACTCAGGTCCATGCTGATATGGCTACTGAACTTGAGCTGTAAAATATTACTTTCAGGAGCTAAAAATAAGATTTTCTGCTGAGACTTCTCCCTCCAGATTCATTTCTAGTGGGAAAAGTATAAACTCAGGTCCATGCTGATATGGCTACTGAACTTGAGCTGTAAAATATTACTTTCAGGAGCTAAAAATAAGATTTTCTGCTGAGACTTCTCCCTCCAGATTCATTTCTAGTGGGAAAAGTATAAACTCAGGTCCATGCTGATATGGCTACTGAACTTGAGCTGTAAAATATTACTTTCAGGAGCTAAAAATAAGATTTTCTGCTGAGACTTCTCCCTCCAGATTCATTTCTAGTGGGAAAAGTATAAACTCAGGTCCATGCTGATATGGCTACTGAACTTGAGCTGTAAAATATTACTTTCAGGAGCTAAAAATAAGATTTTCTGCTGAGACTTCTCCCTCCAGATTCATTTCTAGTGGGAAAAGTATAAACTCAGGTCCATGCTGATATGGCTACTGAACTTGAGCTGTAAAATATTACTTTCAGGAGCTAAAAATAAGATTTTCTGCTGAGACTTCTCCCTCCAGATTCATTTCTAGTGGGAAAAGTATAAACTCAGGTCCATGCTGATATGGCTACTGAACTTGAGCTGTAAAATATTACTTTCAGGAGCTAAAAATAAGATTTTCTGCTGAGACTTCTCCTTCCAGATTCATTTCTAGTAGATAGGGCTACCTCTGTAACCTTCTCTCCACCTCTCCGTCTCTCTGTGTCT
This sequence comes from Tupaia belangeri chinensis, assembly GCF_000334495.1. Classification (NCBI taxonomy): domain Eukaryota; kingdom Metazoa; phylum Chordata; class Mammalia; order Scandentia; family Tupaiidae; genus Tupaia; species Tupaia belangeri. Next base: position 67,329 of record NW_006159674.1, on the reverse strand, counting down.
CCCTGTGTCTTTTAATTTTTTTAATTATTATTATTATTAAGGTAGAGTATTCTCTGGACTCTCAAACTGCTCCTTTATTGTGCTATTTTGTGCTTTTCCCTATCCCATTTAGAAGAAGCACAAACCCAGGCCCATCTTGAGATGGCTACTGAACTTGAGCTGGGAAATACTGCTTTCGTGTGTGTGGACTTCACAGTTTTCATTTTTTGCTTTTGAAAATTAAAATAGGAAGTTTTTATTCTCTCTTTTCTTTTATTATTTTATTTTCTCTTTTCTAATTATTTTCTTTTTTTCTTTATCTTTATTCCTTGACTGCTCAGGCTCCACATATTGAGTGTCTAGAGAGGAACAAGTGAACAGGATCCAAACATCTAAATGCAATTAGGGTCAGAATATTCCTCAATTTCTACTAAATCTGATGCACAAAGGGTGAAAAAAGGAACAGAAGAGAGAATGAGGATCACCTCCTCCTGCACACCTCTGAATGCTCAGATTGAACTTCAAGAATTAGGAAGAAATACATCATCCATCAGATGACCAGAAATCACCACAATTTCACAAGAAATATAGGAAAACAAGAAAATATCTCTTCTCCAAGGGAAAAAAATAACTCCTCTTCATCCTCAGTATAATGAAACTCACGGAAATATCAGATAAAGAATTTAGAATATTCATAGTGACAAAGCTAACAGAGATGGAATAGAAGAGAGATAATTAACTGCAGGAGAGGAAGGAGAAAGGAGCTGACAAGTTCTAGGAGGTGAGGAAATTCTTGCAAGATCTAAAAGAGGAAAGATACACTATAAAAAAGAATCAAATGGAACTGTTAGAGATGAAGACTGATACAGGAAGTCAAAACCTACCTTGAGAGTATTAAAAGCAGACTAACTAGGTCATACAGAAAATCAAATCTCAGATGTAGAAAATAGAATTGCTGATCTAGAAAAATCCACCATGAAGACTGAGAAAATAATTTTAAAAAATGAGAATACACAAGAAATACTAGATACCATCAAACATCTGGATAATTGGTATCCCAGAAGATGAAGAGACTCATAAAGGCATTGATAATCTACTGCATAAAATCCTACAAGAAAACTTTTCAAACCTAGAGAGGCAGTCAAAGATCCAGATCCAAGAAATACAAAAACCTCAAATAGAATCAACCCAAGAAGATCTTCAAGATTCATTATAGCCAGTTTGACCAACCACAGACAAAGACAAGATACTAAGATTGGCAAGAGAGAAATGTCAAGTTACCTACAAAGTATATTCCATCAGGCTAATAGTGGACTTTTCATCAGAAACAATGCGAGCAAGGACAGAATGGGAAAATATATTCCAAGTGGTAAGAGAAAAGCAATTTCAACCAAGAATACTGTACCCAGCAAGATTATCCTCTATATGAGAAGAAAAGACAAGAACATTCTCTGATTAACAAAATCTAAAAGAATTGGGACCAGCAGTTAGCATAATGGCTATGTCACTGGACTCCCACGTAGTCGACTGTGGTTCAAGTCTCGGACCCAGTGGCTTAAACTCACGCTGGGCGTGTGCGTGCGTGCCCAAGATCCCAAGAGGAGAATGGAGGAGAAGGGATTGTGACATGGCCATCCCCCCTGGGGGGTGATTTCTCGCTTTCTGTCTCTCTGTCTCTCTCTGTCTGTCTGGCAAGTGCACATGCCCTATAGCAAAAAAACCTCTCCAAAAAAAAAAAAATCTGAAAGAATTTACCAACACCAGACCAGCTCTCCAAGAAGTTCTGAAGGTAGTGCTATACCAGGAAAATTAAATACAAATACACAGAAATAAGAGTTAAAAAACTAAGAAATGGCCAATTTAATCGTCAGAACAAGTCTGGAGTTGAATATTATATGCCAGAATGTAGTCAGAAAGATGGGACCACAGGAGAAGATAGATTACGTACATGAGACTGAACTGTGAAATAGAATTTTATGACTTTTGACTAAAACATTGCTGATTTTCTTCTAGGCTTGGTATTTCATTTTTAAGGATTTTTGTCCTATCTTGAGCTGCTGAAAGGTTCATGCACCTACTATTTGAACAGAATTCTAACCTGTTTCCTGGCTTTAAGTTTTAAGCAAAGTTTATTAGCATTTCTTTTATTTATTTATTTATTTATTTATTTTTTCTCTTCTTTTGGAGGGGATTTTTTTTTTTGGGGGGGGAGGTTTTCGAGTTTGTTTGATGTAGGGCACATGCACTCACCAGACAGACAGAGAGAGACATAGAGACAGAAAGCGAGGAATCACCCCCCAGGGGATGATCACGCCGCAATCCTTTCTCTTCCATTCTCCTCTTGGGATCTTGGGCACACACGCACATGCGCCGGCGTGAGTTTTAAGCCACCAGGTCCGGACGCGAACTGTGGTCGACTACGTGGGAGTCCAGCAACATAGCCATTACGCTAACTGCTGGTTCCCCATTGGAGAGGTTTTTGCTATAGGGTGTGTGCACTCGCCAGACAGAAAGAGACAGAAAGCGAGAAATCACCCCCCATGGGGGATGGCCACCCCACAATCCCTTCTCCTCCATTCTCCTCTCGGGATCTTGGGCACGTGCACACACACGCCGGGCGTAAGATTAAGCCACCAGGTCCGGGACTCGAACTGCAGTCGACTTCGTGGGAGTCCAGCGACATAGCCATTACGCTAACTGCTGGTCGCACTTCTTTGATTTATTAAAGCTAAAACTGCTTTTCTTGAAATTAAAAAATATATTTAAAAATACCTATTTAATGACCGTAGTAAGCTATATAGCATACAACTATGTGCTACTTTATAGTATAGTCATTCTACTCAGAGTTTCACGCCTAAGTCAGATATATATCTGCAGATATGTATATATCAGCTGAACTTGCTATTGAAAGTAGTTAGATCATTTAAGAAATTTTACGAATCATTAAAACGTTTGTTAGAAAAGGAATGGAAAACAAATGTGGACACCAGAGATAATGTGGGAGGAGGGTGGGAAATGGTAGATGATGAGAAATAAGGGGAAAGTATATGAAACTAAAAATAGAAAATTATCGATGATAACATGTATGATTAAGCCACTGTGAAGTATATTCTGGAAGGGAAATCACATTTTGTATGCTGTGATGATGCTCAGGAAATGAATGTTAATTAATTCATTAAAAATTTTAAAAATGGGGCCAGCAGTTAGTGTAATGGCTATGTCACTGGACTCCCACATAGTCGACCATGGTTCAAGTCCCGGACCCAGTGACTTAAACTCACGCCGGGCACATGTGCGTGCGTGCCCCAGATCCCAAGAGGAGAATGGAGGAGAAGGGATTGTGGCGTGGCCATCCCCCCTGGGGGGTGATTTCTCGTTTTCTGTCTTTCTGTCTCTGTCTGTCTGTCTGACGAGCGCATGCGCCCTATAAGCAAAAAATAAATAAATAAATAAATAAATAAACACCTCTCCAAAAAATTTTAAAAATGAAAAATTATCTTAATTCTATCTCTAGCATTTAATTTATTTTTTTAAATCTCTGCATTTTATTTGCCACTACATCTGCTCATATTTGGATATTCTAGTGCCTGGATTTGTGAAGTAGCATTTTTTAAATGAATTATTTATTATTATTATTTCCAACTTGCTATGGGGTATGCAAGACACACACAGAGAGAGAGGGAGAGAGAGAGAGAGAGAGAGAGAAAACAAGTCACCAGGTCTAGGACTCAAAACTCCGTTGAACATGTAGGAGTCTACTGCCCTAACCACAACACCACCTGCTGGCCCATGTACTGTCACTTTATTTGGCCTCTTTATTCACATTTTCTCCTTCTGCAAATATTACACAACATTCCAAACTGACCCCAAAGAACTCATTATAAAATGGAATTATGATTATATCATGTACTTTTTAAGACAACTTAATTGGTAATTTATAGACTGTATAATAAAGACTTTTATAACCTAATCTCAGCCTATATCCCTGTCATCATTGTAATTCTGACCACACTTCCTTAGAGATCTCCTAGTAAGGAAAGACAATCTCACTCTAATAGCACAAAAACACAACTATATCATAGCATTATCATATTGTTTATAATTCTTTGCTTGATTGCCTTCTCTCTAAAAGGGAGAAGCAATGTTTTATTTATCTTTGCCCTCGATAACATCTGAGAAGTAGTAGAACTTGTAAGCCACTTAATAATGGTGTTTTGATTTATTAATGAATTATTCATTCACTTTTAGAGGTTGCTTACTGCTCTTGAAATAAAAGCAATTCCAAGGTTTTACCATCCCCACCACATTATAAATAAACATCATATTGGGATGCCTGTGTCACATTATCTACCTGGTTTTATTACATCATTCCATTAGATATGTCTTATTTATTGACATAAAAACACTGGAGATTTCAACAGTGTCTTATAAGGACATTCATGATGAAAAGTGGTTCCTTCAAGGGTCAAAGGAAGACTCAGAATGATGTAGTGCTTTTTGTACTTCATTGTGATGCTCGTCATTGTTCAAAAACAAATACTAAGTTGACATAACTAAGACTTATTAAGAGTGAAAGAATGTTTTAAGGAGATAAATTTTATCACGTAAAATTACTTTCATTTGAAGTAGCATTTCTATGTTAGTGATGTGAGTCTATTTAATTTTTGAGAAAGTTGACTATATTCCTATGTGACCCTCATCATACCTGCAAGATGACATTTGGGTGGCCATTACCCACTTTTTCAGATGTTTTTTCTTGAACCACCACAGATCTGTTTCTCACTACTAACTTCTAACATTTTTTCTTATGCTAGTATTCAAAATTCTTTTTCTCTGGTCATTTATTACATACAGATTGTCAAAAATATTTGTTATGAATCATTTTTCTATTTTCACTTAGGACATGATCTCTTAGTGTCTTCACGTTTCCCTA
>NW_006159674.1:54412-62264 GCF_000334495.1 Tupaia belangeri chinensis | reverse complement strand
CCTACAATGCCATATGGAAAATGATCATTTTGGTCTTTATATTTGAATGTTCACCTGAATGCCTGCCCCTAATTTTAATTGATATATTGAGCTTTGTCACTCAGAAACTTCAAGTTAAACTGTTATAACTTGGGTATCCCAGAAAATTCATGTTTGGGACTTTGTTGTTTTATAAAGGTGATTAGTGAAAATTTAGTTTTTTTATGGTGTCCCAGGGTGTCCCAGGGTGGGAACTTTGGGAACTAATGACCTTATCAAAGGTCATTAGTGTGGGGCTCCTGTGACTGAATTCTGGTGTGTTCGTAACAGGGGAAAGGAGATCAGAACATGAAGAAATTTATGGACAGCAGCCCTACTCAAGATTTTGCCCTCTGTCATTTCGTGATGCCCTTGAACTTTCCATAAGGCCACAATCGTAAGTCAAAAAACTTCTATTCTCTAAATTTCAGTGCATAGGCCTTTCATGTTCTTCATTTAGTGATTCCTACGTATTTTATTCTTTTCAGTGTTATTGCAACTGCAATTATTTTCTAAATAAGTATGATATACCACGTTAACAAAATAATGGATAAAAATCACATGATTATTTCAACAGACATAGAAAGAACATATGATAATTTAACATCTTTTCAAGATAAACATGTTCAGCAAACAAAGTATACAAGGAATAGGCTTCAGTATATTAAAGGCCACATATGACAAGTCAACAGGAAACATCATACCCTATTATGAAGAACTAAAATCCTTTTCTCTAAAAACATGGGGAAAATGATGATGCCCTCTATTACAGTGTCTATTCAGCATAGTACTGGAAGTCTTAGCTAGAGCAAGTAGTCAAAGAAAGGAAATAAGAAGTATTGATGTAAGAAAGAAGTAAAACTGATTGTAGATTATATGTTCCCATACATAGCAAACTCTGTTTTTTTAATTTTATCTATTTATTTATTTACATTTTTTTATACATTCAATTGCATTATTTAGCTTACGTAGTGAACATTTCAATATGTGAACATTTCTCCCCAGTCCAGTTGATCCAAATATAACAACACTAACTCTATAGTCTCCTTAAATAAACAAACAAACAACAAAACAAACGAAACAAAAAACTCTTAGAAATAATAAACTAACTGGGGCCAGCAGATGGCATAATGTTTACGTTGCTGGACACCCACATGACAGACAATGATTCAAGTTCCAGACTCACTGGCTTGAAAATCACACAGATCATGTGTACTTGCATGCCCAAGATTCTGGGAGAAGAATGGAAGAGAAAAGATGGTGGCATGGCCATCACCCCTGGGGGTGATTTCTCACATTCCCTCTCACTGTCTGTCTCTCTCTCCCCCCAGGAAGTGAACATGCCCTAAGGCAAGAACCTCTAAAAAAAAAAAAAAAGAAGAAGAAACAAATATTAAATATTAAACTAACATTTTAAGCTTACTATTTAGCAACATTGCTTTTATCCATTCCACTTTATTTTCACAATGGAAATTTTAATTCAGAGAATAATTTCATTTATCTTTAAAAAACAATTTGTGAGACTAGCAAATGTTGTAATGTTTATGTCACTGGATTCCTACATAGTTGACTGCAGTTCGTGTCATGGACCTAGCAGCTCAAACTCATACTGGGTGCATGTACATGCATACCCAAGATCCCGAGGTACGAATGGAGGAGAAAGGATTCCAGCGTGGACATCCCCGTTGTGGGGTGATTTCTCTCTTTCTGTCTCTCGATCTCTCTCTGATGAGCTCACTTGCCCTATGGCAAAAATCTCTTAAAAAATAAAACAAAAACAATTTGTAACATAATACGATATTTTAACACATAAAATTTGTACCATCACTACAGTTTTTCAAAGTTTTGCACAGAAGATTAATTAGTTTAGCACTATAGGAAATTGTGCTAAATAGAAAAATATGATTGGGAGAATATAAGCTAACAAATCCTGGGTCCTTGAGAAAATTGCTCTTTATTCATAAATTTAAACGGTTAAACAATTTTTTTTTCTATTTACTGGAGGTTCCTAGACCTTTTTTGATAATCTGATGATACTTTTGTTCATCTTTAGGAAAAAGCACATTTTTTTCTCCTTAAACTATAACATCTTGCATTAAATTTAAGAAGTCAAAGTGCATCTACAGATCCTTTTAAATCAAGAACACCAGCTTAAGGATATTTGGCATGGATTGTTGCTATGTCCCCTGTTTTCCAATATTTGTTTATTTTTATTTATTAAGGTATAATTTGCATAGAATAAAATGTTTGTCCTTTTTTTTTTTAAGTTTATTTCTTCCATGATACAGCAATAGAGAAACAGGCAGCTCTGTCAGGATCTTCACGCTGTGATCCTCTCCCAGCCTCAGCCAGTCAGGATCAGAGGCCCTTGCCCTCAGCATGCACAAGGAGAGATCAGAGCATGAACTCAAACTTTCCTACATGGCTTCAGCATAGTGGAGTCCTGCATTACTGCTGCAACACTGCATCTGGTTATATAGATTATTTTTATTTTTTAGCATACAGTTTGAGCAGTTATGACAAATGTGCAAACAGGGACAACCACTGGACCAAACAAGATCAAGAACATTTTTCTCACCCCAAAATGTCCCTAATGTTTCACTTTCCAGGTTACCACCCCTCCCGAAAAGCAATCACACTGTTTTTACTTCACCACTGTCGTTCTGAGAATTATCTATAAATACCATTCTACCTCTCCTAAAATAATATTATTTAAATATGTCCTTTATGTACTATCAGGAGTTTGCCCCCTTTTTATCATAAGAAATGTTCAATATTATGTTCAGTAAGAAGAATCAAAGACAATGATCATAGACCAAGGATGATATTGAAACAAACAAACAAAATAGAGCCAGGAGGGTAAGTCATGATCTGAAGTTAATATATGCTTTTAGAACAATACATAGTTTTAGCCTAACAGAAAAAAGCCATACATTAAAATTCTATTCTTAAAGCCTAGCCTGGTGGCATAATTGATGGCATACCAAATTGCAGTGGTGAAGGCTACATCGCCAGCTTCAGGTTCAGATCTCTGGGTCAGCCTGAAAGCAGGCTGGGTACATGCATGCTTGCCTAAGATTCTGATGACTGTGACGACTGGTGGTTGTGTGATGAAGCCCTGTCAAGGGTGCATCTCTCTCTCTCTCTCTCTCTTTCTTCTCTCTTTCATCCAGGTATACACATTCTCTATGATAAATGAAAATTAATTTTAAAAGGAAAGATTCATAAAATAATGTACATCCCTATTTTAAAATTTAAAAATTATTTGTTCTTTAGTTTTTTTTCTTAATATCCAAGTAAACTGATGCAAGGTATGATCACATACACACACACACACACACACACACACACACTGTATTATTGGTTTGGTATTTACTCTTTACTTAAGTACATTATTATTAGACCAGACTACATGCACCTGTAATCTTACTCATTTTTATGTTTCTAATAAATGTATTACTCTGCATTTTTATGTTAGATAACTCAATGTGTGCTTTGTGCCATTAGGACTGTTAATAGGCTAACGCCTGCATTCTCCCTCTGTTTGTTTTTGTATTTTTTAAGAAGTTAATTTTTTTCATTTATGGGAGTTAGAGAAAGAGAAAAAAAGAGATGATTATTCTCAACAGAGTCTCACATGGCCATCCCTTTATCTCCAGCCTTTCCAGTCAGCCAGGATCCCAGGGCATGAGCCTGGTGTGAACAGGCCTACCAGGGAACCAAACCAGCATCTACCATGTGGATCAGTTTCACCTGAGCAGCACATTGTGTCACTGTATTTTTGTTTGTTTGTTTCTATTTGTCTGTGTGTCTTTAGTGCATTTTAATCATTTTTTGGGTAATTTAGAATTTATATTTTGTTTTAAAAGTGATCTTACCTTTTCACTGAGATAGTGTCTTTCAATTAACAAGTTGAAAAAATAAGAAAGTGCAGATGGTTTGGTGGTTAAAGTGCTGAATCCCACATGGCTAACCACAGTTCAAGTTCCAGACCTGGTGGCTTATAAGACATGCCAGGTGCATGGACATGTGTGCCCAAAATCCTGAGAAGAGAATGGAGAAAAAGAGATTATCATGAGACCATCCCCTGTAGAGGGTGATTTCTCTCTCTCTGTCTCTTTCTCTCTCCCCTCCCCACCTCCCCTATGGCAAGTATAAACTCCCTATGGCAAAAAACAAAAGAAAAAAAGATTTTTCAGGACCAGCAGGTGGTATGTGGTTAAGGCGCTGGACTCCCACATGGCTGACCATGGCTCGAGTCCTGGGCCTGGTGGCTCCCTTTCTCAAACTCCTCTCTCTCGCTCTGTCTCTCACTGGTCAAACTGAAGAACAATAATAATAAATAAAATTAAATAATTCTTTGAAAAAAAAAGAAAGCTTTTTCTTCAGCCCAGTTAACTCCCAAATAGAATTCTTGTAGCATTTTATTAGCAACATTGACTCAAGATTATAGCTCATCTATCCAACAATGGATATGAAAACTGGATGTGCAACTTCAAGAACTGAGCTCTGAATAATTGGCTATAAAGTCATAGAAAATCATATATAATTTTTTTTTTTTTTAGTTACAGTCTACTGGCGTTAAGCATAAAGTAGTGAATATTGTGTGATTTTATGTTCTGCTAATTAGGTTAACAGAAGAGATGTTATGTGAAAATTGGCGGCCAGAGGGGAATTTGTGTTGGGTGCACTCATATTATAATTCATGTGTGGCTTCTAAGTAGATATAAGACTATGACTTACATATTTCCCTTATATTAATATATTTTAGCATTTTATCTTGTACATATTTTCCAAAATTACTTTATGTTTTAAGTAAAAAATAGAACTGACTTATACCTTACCCTCTTCCATATTCTCCATGATTGCAAGACTTTCTTACAGTCCTGGGGGCATTCATTCATTTTATCCATCTGTTTGAATAGATTTTACAGTATCTTAAAGAAGTTGAAATCTGAGAGTTTTTTTTTTGCACCAGTGTGAATATCAAAACTGTTTGCTGATCAAAGCTTTTCATTATAATTAACATACTGTTTACAGTTTCAGAGTATCATTACTTATCAGCTTTTCAAAAAGTTCTAAAAGTCTCAAAGGTCATAAAATTTTATCTTTAGTAATTGTACATTTTTTTTGAGGGGGGAGAGGTATTTTTTGCTATAGGGCGTGTGTGCTCGCCAGACAGAGACAGAGAGACAGAAAGCGAGAAATCACCCCCCGGGGGGATGGCCACGCTGCAATCCTCTCTCCTCTGTTCTCCTCTTGGGATCTTGGGCACACACACATACGCGCCCGGCGTGAGTCTCAAGCCACCGGGTCCGGGATGCGAACCACAGTCAACTACGGGGGAGTCCAGCGACATAGCCATTACGCTAACTGCTGGTCCCAGTAATTGTACTTTTAAGTGGCTGGAGTATCAAAATACATTTTTAAAAATATTTGATACAGAATTAAAACCAGATATTGGCGATTCTTTGAAAGGCACTTAAAATATGGAATTTTTTGAGTATAAAAATGTTAAGTACATAATATATTTTATCCTATTGCTTTCCATACCTAATTTCTTAGTTCCCGGGTTGTTCTTTTAAAGAAATTAGCTCAATTTTATGGTCTCTTAATAAATGGATTCTTTATATTGGGTTGTTGGAAAAGTTATGACGTATTTTTCTATGCAAAAATGCATCATGACTTTCCCAATGACCCAATATTTTCAGATTGTTTACTACTTAAACATATTCTATTTTTTCTCAACAATAAAGTTATCAAAAATGTCATCAATCACTATTCAATTCCATGTGCCAGCTGGTGACATGGTTATTAAGGCAGCTGGATTTCATATTGCCAACTATACATTCATGTCCTAGGGCTGGCAGCTTGGAAAACGTACTGGGCGCATGTGCAAATGTGCCCAGATCCAGAGACAAGAATGGAGGAGAAAGGATTGTGCTATGGGTATCCTCCCTGGAGGAGGGCTTTCTCACTTTCCCTATCTCCCTCTCTGGCAAACACACATCCAATAGCAAAATTAAAAATAAGTATTAAATTCCATTATAATTTGTTAAACAATTACTATTTTTAAACATATTTCTAGGTCTGTTTTTAAGTAATCTTCATCTTGGATAAGTGTGTATTAAAATTTGTATTCCAAACTTATGTAAATATTTATATGTATTTCAAGATATAAATAACAAAAAATTACCAGGAATGTGGTAATTTGTTCAAAATGTTTTATATTTTTAACCCATATTTTATACTCCTTTGTTCACAACCAGATAACTATGTAATGATGAACAAGGCTACTTCATTTTCAAAGATGTATACATTAATACTTTAAATCTCACTTAGTTCATTTTAATTCATGAAAGAAATAGGTCATTTGAAAGAACTTTTTAATCTTTAATTACATAGACTGTCATTTTATATTTCAGTTTTGTTTCATATTATTTGGTCTTTGGTATTGTCATGTCATTTTATTTTACAGTTTATTTCTATCTTCTATGAGTTAGAGAAAGAGGGAGTCAGCATCCCCAATGGGATCTTCATGTTCATTCCACCCCCAGCTTCATTCAGGCCTGGATCATGGGCACGTGCACCCCCCACGCATGCTCAAAGAGGTCTCACACATAAACCAGAACCTTCCATGTGACAGCCTCACACAGTGTTGTGTTACGAGGTACTACTATCTGGTCTGTTAGTAGGGTCTCTAAAACACAGGTTTAAGGAAGTGAATACTATGCCTTTCAGTCTGTGTTTATTGATCAACATTTAGTTATCTGATATATATGTCAAAACATATCTTATGATTATCGAGCCTAATCAAAATACAGACTAGATTTTTTCTGTTTTAATAATTGCTTCAGAGAGGCAGGGTCTTTCCTTATCAACTAGGCTCCTTCTTTTCCTTTTGATTACCTAGACAGTGGCCTTATTTGATTAAATACTCACTGTAATACTAATACTTTCCTAAACTCACATGCATTAGTTGCATAGTATGCTGAGAAAGAGATAAGTATTTTAAAGTGAAAAAATATATATCTTTTTCACAGTATTAGTGTACCAACTACCACTCTGTTTCCTTTATCCCTGAGTTAGTTTTAACCTAACTTCATAGATCTAAAGACTTAGGTCAGTGTCTATGTTTGAAGTTCAATTTCTCCATTCAGTATGTACAGAATAATCACTTAAGTACATTTTGAGATCTAGAGGCTTATCTTGAATTATTTGCTTTCATGCATATCAATTCCAGGCTGATCTTGACTTTGGAGGCCCAGTTATTTCTTCCCAATTGGCGAACTATTCATTTATTTACACAAACTTGTCCATGGCATCCTTATTTTAAATACTTGGCAAGAGCAGTAATTTATTTGACTCCATCTTCATTCCTCAGACTCCCAGGCCTGATATGTCATGTGTGATGTAAGCAGGCACAGGATCTGGCCTCTGTGTGATTTAGAGGAGTCCTCTCTGTAAGAGAGGGCAGACAGCTGCGAAACATACTGGAGTGAGCCAGCTGCGATCGAAATAATACGCCAGGGATTTTCTCTTCGGTAAAGGAAACTTCTAATTTATCCAGTGAAAATGATGTGCCATGACCTCAAAGGGAATCACTGGAAGAGAGGGTTATTCTAAGCCTCTCCCAGGCAACTACAGAGCTAAGTTTGACTCCACAGACATGTGAATCCCTTCCCTAAATCTGGATTTTTAGGCCTACCGTGGGCAAAAATGCTCTGAATCTTAACCTCCCACCCTAGATCTTCAAAGTCTCAGATGTATCCCAGTTTTTCTTTTTCTTTTCTTTCTTTTTTAAATGGTGAGACCCATTTGAACAATTGGGGTG
>NW_006159674.1:38862-54123 GCF_000334495.1 Tupaia belangeri chinensis | reverse complement strand
TTATGGGAAAATGAGTATTCTTCACTCAAGCTATTCTTTTCTCAGAAGACGTATTATTTTCAATCTGAGGTAGAAGTTGCAAATAAGCATTTCCATTTTCAATGAGCTGTTATGTTCACCATCTTATGAATACTTGGGGGATGCACTGAATCTCTTTTACTCAGTAATTCTGAGGCAGGTTTACCGAACTGGTTACTGTCCTGTCTGCGTTTGACAAGACAGAACACTGTGTTGTTCTTCTGTGTATTTAAGTTTTTCTCCATACTAAGAGAATTGGAATATTCATAAATAAACTATTTTAAAAGCTGTTTCTTTCAGAAGAAAGAGAGAGAGGGGACCAGTAGATGGCATAATGGTTACATCACTTTACTCCCACATGACCGACTGTGGTTTGAGTCCCAGTCCTGGTGGCTCGAAATTCATGTCAGGTGCATATGCATGTGTGCCCAAAATCCTGAGAGGAGAATGGAGGAGAAAGGGGTGTGTAAAACAGAATACCTGAGACTAGGTCATTTATAACTGGCATTAGCTCATGATTCTAGAGACTGAGCATTCTAGTATCAAGGCACCAACATGGGGTGAGGTTCTTCTTGTTGTGTCATCTCATGATAGCAATTTTTTTTTGAGAAAAAAGGGGGGCTGAATTCAGTCTTTTTTTTACAAGAATATACTCCTGCAATAAAAACTCACTTCTGCAATAACTACATTAATCCATTTTCTGTGCTGCTTGGCCACAGAGCCTCTTCTTAAGCCTTGCCTCCCAACATGGTTACATTGGAATTAAACTTCTACCACAGGCTGTCTGGTGGACACATTCAAACTAGGACATGTAGCAAGTTCATATTTATCAGAATTAGTAAACTATCTTGGAAAGCTAACTTGGAATTTAAAACTCAAAGATCAATTCTTTTCTTTCTAAATTATCCTTTGTCTAAACTACCTTATGAGACTATGAATCCCTGTAGCTTAAAATGAATATATTCATTTTAAATATTAAATAAAATCTTAGCTAAAATGAACATATATATTACTGTAGAGTCCATTTTGAATTAAACAGCTTCATACTAGTACTACTGAATTTAAGAAGATGTGGATTTATGCAATTTGAAGTTAACTAGATACAATTTTTCTCCATGTTACTTGAATTAGGCTTGGAAGAAAAGAAGATATTTAAATAGAAGAGTTCAGGCCATATTCCTAGACCTAGAAAAGGAAATGCATTTGGGAGAACTCCTCCTCGGAGCAGCAAAAAGGGGAGGACAGCACATGCTATCTAGCTTTGATTCCTGAATGACTACATGGAAATACTGTGTCCTTTTCTCTACCATTATTCGTCCTGTCTTTTTTGAAGTGCATTTAAGTCTATAGGAACTAGACTAACACAAATGTGAAATCAGTCTTTTTTTTTTTGAATACTTAATGAATAAACCATAAGACATAAAAGAGAGGTGTGAGACAGTCCTACAAATGCTTTAGTGGCAAACGGTAAGCTAATTTTGGAGTCTTAATTAATAAGCTGTACTTAGAGAAAGGCCTGCTCCTGCTTACAAAAGAGACAGTTTTAAGGGTCAAATCCTAACATAAATTCCATAATTGAGGAATTAAAGTCACATTCTTAAAAAGCTCGTTTCATAAATTTTACCAAAGTAAGTGGCTTTTCATTTGTTTTCAAATTTGAAAACAAACACTGAATATGCATAATGTTGCAATTCATTTCAATATAATATGTCTGAATTGATTTTTAAAAAATAAGAAATTTGAAAGAAGAATAAAAGCTACGTTGTTTGGTGTTTCCTTGAGCCTCTAATTTGTCCCAGAATTGGTCTAATTGTCAAGCCCTTATGTGTTAAAGGAATAAGAAACTTTTGATACACTTTATTACAGGGTTACTATTGTATTTACATTTGACCTATATCAACTGTGTTTATCCTAAACTACTAAAAGGTCCTATGTTTTTATCCTCTGCCTTCCTCCCCTCGCTTCTGTCTCTAAAAGGTCCTATGTTTTTATCCTCTGCCTTCTTCCCCACTCTTCTGTCTAGGTCCCTTCCCTTCCTCGGAGTGATAGTGCGGTCCCTCTCTGGGCATCCCACGCCTGAACCTCCAGACCCACCTGTGACCCAGAGAGCCCCGGCTCCCTGGGCGGGCGCGGGTGCAAGTGCCGGAGCTGCAGTTCCTGGCGCGCCCGGTAGCGCTGGAGGCGCCATCGGCGGTCGTTTGGTTGTGGTCCTGCGCAGCGGCGGGGAAGACAGTAGTCCAGCGCCCACTGGCTCAGGCTCCCCAGGAGCTGTCCAGATTAGGTTTGCGGACGCCGAGGCTCCTGCTCCTGTGGGCGCTGGACACGCGCGGATCTGCCCAGGAGGCGGTGACTGAGCCGGCCATGGGCCCTGGATGTGCAGAGGCTGGGGAGCCCGGTCTCCTTATAGAAGAAGCCAGCATGGGGGCGTCACTGTGGCTTAAGGGACCCTTTTCTTCGCCAAGGGCGCTGCACAGCTGAGGCAGTGGAGCCTGTGAGGATCTGGTCCCCAAGAGGTTGGGGTACCCTCCTGATGCAGGAGTCATCCCTATCCTGTTTAACCAACCACTGACCCGCCTTCTGAGCCCACCTGGCCTCAGCCCGACAGAAAACGGGTTTCTGTCTCATCCCAGCCCTGGAGATTGCATTCGGGCAGACTCTGGGGCTCAAGCATGTTTGCACCGCACTGCTGCTGCCTGCTCCCTGCACCATGAGTTCAAGTCGCTGCCAAAAATCAACATATTTCAAGGCCAGTTCACCTGCGCTGTCTACAGATGACATTCTCTCGGGAGTCACACACACCACTAAAGGAGAACAACAATTGCAGATTCGAGAGGCCTCAAGAAACAGTGACCTTCACTGCCCTTCCTGTTGAGTTGGCAAGGGGGGTGGGTGAGATAGGGATAGTGGGCTCTTCATCGGAGACGCTATGGTAAGGCGCTATTATTTTTTATCCACGGACCTAGGAAGGGTGGCACATTGAAGGCAGGAAATAATAGGCAACTGCTCAGTCCCTTATTTGTTTAGACTCTTTCCAAAAGATAGCCTAAAGAAATATCAAATACGATCTACGCTGTGGGTATTTTTCTCCAGAGCCCTATCACACACTGCCCACCCCAACCCCTCCCTAATCTTTCTTTGGTAATTAGGCAGCATATATTGCACACATATACTGCAGAGAGCCAAAGAATACCCCATTGCCAAATATTAGACCCTGTCAGTTTCCAGCCCTTGGGGACCAGCAGGTGGTGGTGGTGAAGGCACTGGACACAGGAACCTTAACTCCACTGGTGGTTGGAGTCCCTGACCTGGTGGCTTGCTTTCTCACATTCTCTCTCTCTCTCTCATCAAATTAAAGTAAACAAATGAACAAATAAAAAGTAATTTAAAAACAAGTTTCCAACCCTTTACTGAAATTGCCTCTTGTAAAGTTTAGTCCTATACTAATTCTGTTGCTGTATAAATTCATTTCAAAACCTAATTTCTCAATACAGCAAATCTTCATCATCTCAGAGTTTCAGTGTGTCCGGATTCCAGGCTCCTCTGCTTGATGTTTCTGGCTTAGGGTACCCCCCACAAGGCTACAGTTCAGGTGCCTTGAATCTGCAGTCCTCACAGGGCAAGACTTAGAGTAGGCTCTCCTGAGCTTACTCACATGATGGAGGTGCCTTGAATCTGCAGTCCTCACAGGGCAGGACTTAGAGTAGGCTCTCCTTCTGAGTTTACTCACATGATGATTGGAAGGCTTTAGGTTTTCTCTCTGGCTCTTGGCCCCAGAGATCAGTTCTACGTCAGGGCTTTTCCAGAGGGTGCTTTACAATAAGGCAGTTGCCTGTCCTCAGGGCCAGCAACAAAAGAGTCAAAAGGGAAGCCTAAGAGAGAAGCCACAGTCTCTGTCAACTCTCAGATGTGGAATTCCATCTCTTCTGTTACATCACATCAATTAAAAGGGAATGCACAAGTCTGACCCATACTCGAGGGAAGAAGGTGACACAAGGTTTATGTACTTGGAGACAGGAATCATTGTGGAGATTGCTTACCACACCTCCCCAGCTCTGGATTATAATGGTGTCTCCCAAAATTCATGCATTGAGATTTGGAGCCTATTATGACTACATTAAGAAGAAATTTAATCCAGTTATGGGATTAGGAGGTGGAGCCTTTGGGAGGTTATTAGAGGGCCCCCATGATTGACTTCTGGTTTATAGAGGGAATGAGATACAAACACAGTCACAGAAATGTCTGTAACACTCACAATAAAAATGAATTATTGAAAGAAAGAAAAAGATACATAAAATACAAGTACTTTAAAAATATTACACTAAATAGACATGAAATGTTTTCCAACCAATATGAGCAAAACAATTATTACTTAAAAAAAGAACAAAATCCAATCTGTTTACACTGTTCATATGTGTAAGTGATTAATATAGAAAATTACTATTGAAATTAGTAAACTCATAAATTGTTTTTATTATTCTGAAATTGTCATTTTAAAAAGTTATGGTTGAAATGCAAAGGACTCATTAAAATTTGCATCCATACCTACAACAAAAGCTGTGTGTCTCAACATATAAATTTTTAATGTGACAAGTGAGTTTCATTCTTGTTTGTCAACCTTTTTGGTCTAGCTTGGATTGACAAGAATGTTATTTTCAGGGGAAAATGCATAACTGAATTTTGTAGGATTTTGTTTATTAATCACAGTAGAGAATGTGGACTTTCAGAAGTATCCAAATAGGATTACAAACAGATATTAAAGGAAGTCTTAGCAGCCTCAAGTTATTCATTTAAAATTTTATTCAGAATCAAATACTGCTGTTTTCTTTTTTTTAATAAATTTCATTTTGTATATGTTGACAATATGATAGCATCAAATGCATCTAAATAGGAAAATACTATATTGAAGTAGGTTAACATATCTGTCATAGTTCCTTTTGTGTCTGTTTGGCAGTTAAAGTATACTTATTACAATACAATCTTGTTAACTATAGCCCTCATGTTGTTCTTTAAAATCTCAGACTTGTCATCCTACATATCCTTCTACTTTGTCACTTTGGACCTACATAACTCCATTTAGTTCCCCACCATCTCTCCTGGTAGTTCTTCTCTATTCTGTTTCTGTATAGTCAACATTTATTTTTAAGATTCCACATATAAGTAATATCATGTAATGTTTTTCTTTCTTTACCTATTTTGTTTTGTAATGCTGTATTTTCAAATTTCATCTTTAATCTCTTTTCAAGAGGCAGTTCCAGTATTTATCTTATACAGTTCTCACTTATTTAAAATTACCTGTCAGTGAAAAAAATCAGATCTGGACCCATGTATTTATTACATGTGGGAGGGCTTTTGACAGAAAATAAAGTTCAAAAATGTTAATCAATCATGCAGAGTGTTTGGAAATAACTTTTTGCAGATATGCAATATTAAAATCATCATCTACCTCACTAATGTGTGGGCAATTATGGAATTACATCATATAATATTGTTCTTCCAAACACAGAAGGGGGCTTCAGAAAGTTCATTGAAAATGTATAGTACAAATAAACTACATGGATTTCAAGAGTTTTTGCACCAAAATAAATTTGTACTTTAATTCTATTTTTCTATGAACTTTTTGAGTCCTTTTGCCCTTTGATAATTTATCTGATAGTTGCCTATCTTCTTTTTATGAAAGAAATAACATCATAAAAATATTGAAGATATTAGACAAATAAGCAGGTCTGGATATCTGGTTTATGTCTTTAACCTTGTAGAGTTTCTTTGGTTGTTCAAATTTTGACAGAATTTTTTTCCATTGATAATAGTCTTATCTAAATATGCAATGATCATTGTTTATTATCTACATCCCTATATTAAAATAATATCAAATCAAACTTTTAATTAGGCTTTAATATATAATGACATTTTCACTGTATCGCAAAGCACAATAGTACAATTTTTTTGATGTTTCTCCGCGAAGAGATCACTGTGTTGATTTACATCTTTGCATAAGCTCTAACCCTCAGTATTTTATCAAAGACAATTTGACCTGAATTTATTTTTTAACCCATTCTAGCTGTTTTTAAGTATTGATATTTTAACCTTTATTTTTTACTTAGAGAGCCTCCAAAGGAAAGAGATATTATGTACATATATAAATATATATATATATATAGACATACACACATATAAATATATGTACATATGTATATATATTGTATATTATATGTATACACACATATGAAATAAAAAACTAACTGTACTTAGTAATTGTCATATAGGTTTTTCAGACTCTTCTATAAGTCCAAGATATAGGATTTTAATAATCTTATTTTTCCAAAAATTCAAATATTTCTTCATCATCCTAAGAATTATTAATAATTACTCAACCAAAAATCTTTTTCCGATCTACGCTAAAGAGAGATTAAGATGAAGAAAGGCAGATGATAGAATCACTTAGAGAAAAGATCCCATAGTGAAAGAAACCATCATCCTCCAGTGTTCTTGCTCTGTTTTCCTGAAGTGTCACGGCATCTTCTGTGAAAGTATAAGACTGAGGACACAGTTGTTTGCTCCTGGCTTTCATTATATTCTCAGAATGGCAAAGAGAAAAAAAAAAAAAAAAAAAAAACGACAAAAAACACAGACCAAGTATTGGAACCAGATGGCACAGATAGTGAAGACATCAATAGCGGCACCAATGATAGCAGCAAATTGATCATTTCATTGACCCGCAGACTAGAAGCCTTTAGACGATGAATTTTCTCAAGCTCCAGAATTTATGAGAAAACAACCCACCTCTAAGAGATAAAAGGAAATTGGAGTGTTCTTATGCAGTCCATCATTCAACATGAGGGACTTTATCAAACAATATTTCATAAGAACCCAGATCATCCAATTTTGCAAAATGGATATGTAACGACAGTATTATCTTTTAAACAGTATATACCAAATGTGCATAAAGTTAACATGTTCTCTATTTAAAATTTTTCATTAAAACGTTACCTGCTATGCCTTTCTTTTCACCTGTAGACATTATTTATGACACAGGAGAATGTAAAGCATCTGTTCTATCCTGATGGTAAAGGTGATGATTCTTTTCCCTGATATACTGAGGATGACTAAGGGTAAGCAATCCAGAATGACTTCCTGGCATTGCCATTGTAAAATCAAAATCCTTTCTTATCCAAATCTTAAAATCTAAATTGTGCCTCCTACCATTGTAATTCTTTAGAGTGTAACGCATTTCAGAATTGATTGGTTTGATAGCAATGATGCAGAATAAAATAATCTATAATACTACCATGTTCAAATAAAACATACACTGAAAATTTGCTTATTAATAATTCATGTGCCTTCATCAAATTGCCATGAAAAATTCTAGTTTCATTTACTCTATGCATTCATCATTCACACCGTTAACCAGTTCATGATGTGTGGGCTATGGTGTCACTCACTGTAAATATTGGGTTATCGGGAAAATCATGATGCATTTTGCATAGAAAAACAGAAAAATATGTTATGATTTTACAAACGACTTAATAGTATTTTAGCTCTCTTTTTTGGGGGGGTGGGGTCACAATTTATTAAAAATTCTCAAGCTTTATATCCCAAGTCTCTCCACATAGGCCTGGTACATGCTTTAACACCCATGATCCTGGCTGGCTGAGACTGGAGAGAAGAGAATTACAGCTTGAGGACTGCATCCCCTGTTGCAGATGCCTATCTCTTTTTCTCTGTCTCTCCTTCTGGAAGAAATAAATAATAAACTAAAAATATATATCCCAAGTAAATATATTAGACATATATAGTCTTTCACTAAGATTTCAACAACTTTTGTAGAGTTGCACTTTAGGAAAGGCTTATGTAAGCCATTGTGTTTATATCTGAAATGTTGAACATCTGCTTCTGTCTTCTTTTTGATTCATTACTCTTATTTTCAGACATTGTTTTAAACTGATTTCTTCATTTTGCTCATAAATGGCACTTAGGCTTTGAGGATTTCATTTTATTAATGACATTTTTGCAAATGATGCACTTGTGGTTTTGCAGTTTGCTATCAATTATGGCTATAAAACTCAATTCAATGTATGAGGAGTCCTAAGTCCAAGCAACCAGGAAGAAATGTTGTGGTCTTCTAATCATTTTCACTGTCATCATTGGACTATTAATACTCCCATATTCAAGACAAGAGTATCTTAGGGATAGCAGGTGGTATGGTAGCTAAGGCACTGGGTTAAGGCACTGGGTTCCCACCGTAATTCCCATCATGATTCTGGACCCAGACCTGGCAGCTAGAAAGTCACACTGGGTGCATATGTGTGTGTACCCGAAATTCCAGGAGGAGAATGGAGGAGAAGAGGTTGCACATGGTCATCCCCCCAAAAGATGATTTCTCACTTTCCCTTTCTGTGCCTCTTTCTAGTCAGTGTGCATATGCCCTATGACATAAACCTTCAAGGAAAAGAAAAAGTGTAAATTTAACAAAGCCTTGTGAAATTTCTTTCAGCTTAGAAAATTAAGATTTAAAACAAATAAGTAACACTCATTTAGCTCTTGCTTTCTCTTTCCACACTCTAGTAAAAAGAAACAGAACTCCCTGAAGAATTGGCTGACACTAGGGCTGGGACGGAAATACATGCAATGAGCCTGAAGATAATTGTGGTGCCACAAAACAAATGTGCTTAAAAAACAGTCAATGGGCATATGTCAGAAACATGGTAGCCAACTGAAAGAATTCTCCCATGGCCAAAGCAAGAACTTTTTTTTTTTTTTTGAGAGATTTTTGCTATAGTGTGTGTGCACTCGCCAGAAAGACAGAGAGAGACAGAGAGACAGAAAGTAAGAAATCACCCACTAGGGGGATGACCATGCCACAATCCTTTCTCCTCCATTCTTCTCTCGGGATCTTGGGCATGCACGTACACATGCCCAGTGTGAGTTTAAGCCACTGGGTCTGGAACTCGAACTGTGGTCGACTACATGAGAATCCAGCGACATAGCCATTACGCTAACTGCTAATCCCAAGCAAGAACAATTTTAACAGCAAACAAATACCTTTGCATTGGATTATAGCCCAAAATATAAATATCCAGTATAAGTATCCATGACTCTGAGATGAGATAAATAAATGTTTGAATAAACAGATAAATCTCTTATGATGAATAACAAAGAAATTATGTAGTTTCTACCCCATGCTCCACACCCAAAGAGGTTGAGAACAAGTCTTTGCCTACTAAATGTGGCTGCAGAAGGATAATGACTGCCTCCAAAGATCATAGTATAGAAGTGAGGTGTATAATAGCTGACCTTAGGTTTGATATTATAGATTATGGGAAAGTAAATAGGATTCTTTGCTTCCAAAATTATAGCTATTTCCTAATTTAATTATAAGTTTTGAACATTTTTTGTTATAGTTTTCATTTCTTTTAATAACAAGATCTTAAGAAAAGATGATGTTGCTTCTCATATGTAGAGGACAGGAATTTTACAGTGGTTTAAATGCTGGAGTAGGAACCAGCAAGTGGCGTAGAGGTTAAGGTGCTGGATCCCACCTGGTTGACTTCACAGTTAGAGTCCTGGACCTAGCAGATTGTGCGTGTGTACCTCAAACCCCAATATTAGAACGGAGGAGAAGAGATTATGGTGCAGCCATCCCACCAGAGGGCCATTTCTCACTTTCTCTCTCTCTCTCACCTACTCTTTCTCTTTCTCTCTCCCTCCCAGGAACACATGCACCCTACAACAAATAGACAAATAAAAAAGCTGGAGTCTTTTACTGTTTGTGAAGTTTTATCTTAACCACCATTACACAATGGGATGATGAAATTTTAGAAAAGAAATTTCATTCAAAGATACCAAAGTTTGAGTACAATAATAATTTTAGCACCCCATGTTCCACAGAGAATAGAAACACAACAATCTGCTAGACAAAACTTGTGAATAATGTGTGTCTAGCATCGAAAAAAGTATTTTTTAAAACAGCATAGATTTTATTGACCTTCAAAAATATGAATCAAGACAATGTGTGGAAAACCATGTCATAGGAAGACATAAATGGAAATGCATTTTTCCAAATGGAAAATATCGTCTACCACCTTCCCACTGGGTATTAAGAACATGTAAAGTAGATGTATAAATTACTGATGTTATTTGTGTGCTTCTTAGCAACATAAAAGATCAAAGATGTGTTGACATTTATTTTTAGATGAATTTTAGATGTTTAAATTTTTAAAAAATGAATGTTTGATGCATTCATTTTTAATGGGCTAGGTCAATAACACTGAAGAACTAGAATCAGTATATCTACACTTGAAATTCTATGCAAAAATGTAATATTTTGATTCTTCATTTTATTGATAGATTAGTAAAAGTTTAACTTTATATATATATTTTTCAGTAAAACTAATTAGTAGTCTATTAGGAAACTATGAATAATACAGAAATTTAGGAATTAAGCAGGAGTTATGGTGTAACACGGATTAACAGTTTAGCCTAAGAAAACTAAAAACTATTACTCAGTATTTAAGGGCTAAGTTAGCTTTCGGTACTCAATGTATTCATTAATCTTTCAATCGTGGTTTATAGTTAAACTAGTGAATTATAAAGGTACTCCAACCATAAGTTCACTTTTTAAAGATTGCCATTTAGTCTTTATTAAGCTATTAAAATTTATTTTAAGAATAAATTATGTTTAGGAACATAATTTAATGTAACATTCAGGCCAGTATGTCAGAAATACTACCTGATAATATGATTTAAACTCATTCCATTAAAGGCAGATTTTCAAATAATTTTTCAAAATAATGCATATATGTTCTTTTCAAGTCCTGGACCCCTTAGCTTGAGAAACACACCAATTATCTTAAGTTTATTTTCATGACTACTTTTCTCAACACTGTAATTTTTCACATGTTTTGAAGTTTTGGAATAAGTGCATCCACATTTGATAGAGAACCTTTAGTTTTAGTTCCTTATTCTCTATCCTTGGTAGATTCTACTATCATAAATAAATTATAAATTTCAACAGATTGTAATGTTCTCATTTCATCTGGACTAAATGGCATATGGAGAAACATAGGTGGGAAACTTGGAGAATATTCAAGGATGAATAATCGGGTTTCACTATCATTCTAGTTATAGGGGGAGAATCTGTGGATGATGACACATTGTTTTGATTCATATTTGCCTTAGTTTGTTCATGCTGTTACAATGAAATATTTAGACTGAATAATGTATAAAGAACAATTTATTTGCTTATTGTTCTGGCAATGGAAGTCCAAGATCAAGGCACTGGCAGATTCAACATCTAATGAGAACTTGATCACTGCTTTCAAGATCACTGCTTGTGGTATTCTCGAAAAGAGCAAACAATCTGTCCCCAAAGGGTAAAAGGAACTGAAAGGCAAATGGGGACGATCTCACTTCTGCAGCCCTATTTTAAGGCATGAATACCATCAATGAAGGCAGGGACCTCATGACCTAATAACCTCACACAGGCTCTTCCTCTTAATATTGTTGCATTGGAGATCAAATTTTAACATCAGTTTGGGAGGTGGCACAAATATTTAAATTATAGCAATGCTGGATCCATAATACTGAGAATCTTCAATTCAAGGCTAATGAGCATGTATTTTAGTGTGAAGTAGTATGAGTCACCCAAATCAGTCCTACCTATTTTTCTATGACCTACAAGCTAAACAGGTCATTATATTTTAAGAAGTTGAAATTTATCAATTACAACTATATTTGCATATTTGTTGACATATTTGTTTATAGGCTGTCTCTGGTTACTTTGGGGCTACAACAGAATTGAGTAAATGCAGTGACTGTATGACCCTCGAAGGCTCAAACATTTACTCTCTGGCTCTTTACAGAAACATTTGCTGGTCCCTGTCCTAGACTATGTGGAATTAAGACTTTTTTGTTTTCTTTTGATGTTGTTTTTAAAAGATTTTTGTTTCAGACATGAGCAAGACATGAACACTCATTTCCAACAGAGTCTTGATACTATGATCTAATCCCAGCCTTCTGCCAACACTGGTTCATGGGTATGTGCTTGTCTGGCATACTCAGGGTAGTCCTTGGGCTTGAACTGAGAACCTTCCCATGTAAGGTTGCCTCAAAGAACATAACATTTTATCACTCAACTTCTTTCTGGCTCCGACTTTTTTTTTTTTCCCTATAGCTCAGACTAAATCACTTGGTCTCCATTTCATAATGATAAAGTGGCAACATCATTTACTTAATTCTATCCCTAAATTGTTATGTACAGTTTGTTACT
Organism: Tupaia belangeri chinensis; assembly: GCF_000334495.1. Lineage (NCBI taxonomy): Eukaryota > Metazoa > Chordata > Mammalia > Scandentia > Tupaiidae > Tupaia > Tupaia belangeri. The sequence continues at coordinate 41,840 of NW_006159674.1, read as the reverse complement.
GTTTGCAAAATCATTGGATGATCTAAAATGCTGGAATCCCAAGGCTAAGAAATGATATCATTTCTATATTCAGAAGAGTGCCTCTGATGGATCTTCAAAGATTTGTGAGTTCCCTGAAGTATTTGACTGTCACCATTTCATTTTATTACTACTTATAATTATTTTAGTGAATAGAAAAATCAGCATTTACCTGATCTGGCAGTGCTATCAAAAAGCTGGTTTACTTTTAGCATCCTGACTTTCCAGAGAAACCAAACTCAAACTCATTTCCTATTGTATTTGTACAGCATTTATCATACATTATATGTACTTATTTCTTTGCATTTAGTTAAGTCATCTAATTGCCCCAAATCCCTATTCTTCTTCCCCCACCCAAAATAATATAACCACCAAATTTTTAGCTGCCCTGAGCAAAATCTAGCTTTCATCTTCTTACATGGTTAGGTGTGGTCATGTGACTAACTAGCTTTGGTCAGTGGGATATAACTGGAAATTGTGCATGCAACTGGGACATAGCCTTCAAGGAGAGAGTGGCTTCTTCTGTAAGTTATCTCTTAACCGCTTACTAGATAGAATGCAATGCAGTGGCTGGAACTCCAGCAACTATCTTACATCATTTTACACTCTGAAATAAAACCCACATTGTGGTGACAAGAGACATGAGCCTCAGTGTCTTTTACCATTACAGATCTTATCATCTGGGAGTTGACTAGCTCTCGGTTTTGACCTTAAAGAACTAACCCTTAAGTTGTTTAAAGTGCTGTTATTTGAGGTTATTTATTTATGTATTTCACTTTCTAACATAATCCTAACTAATGCATCCTGTAGTGGTTTAGTTTTTTCTTAAGTTTTTCAGTATGCCTTTATTATTTTTTCCTAAAATTCTACTCTGATTATACCTTTTAAAATCTGAGTGTTTTGGATGAGATTGACTGTATTTTGTAAGTTCTCGGATGAGCACATGATCCTGTCCTAGTCCATCAAAATATTCCATCCCCTGAACCAGAGTGATCATTTCACGGATGATAATACAATCTAAATAGAAGAATGGATCAGATTCCTAGGTCTCTTGGTGAAACTTTTGGAAAAGAAAGGCTCTTTTTCTATCACAAAAGCTAAATTATGAGGTTGTAAATCTGACCTCCCTAACAGCTAACAGCACAGCAAAGAGGAATCACATTGATTAAGAAGTCAACATGGAGGAAATCCAGCTGAAACAGAGATGATATATATGGAAAGAAATGTATTACAACAATGCTTAAGCCTCTGGATATAGCTAGTCCTGAACCTAAATACTCCTTGACTTTAATTCCTTGAAGCAAACTATGTGTCTTCTTATCTCACTCTTACACTTCTAAACAAGTTAAATTAGGGACCAGCAGATGGCATAATGGTTATGTCACTGGGCTTCCACATAATAGACTGCAGTTCAAGTCCTGGACCCAGCGGCTTAAAACTCATGCCAGGTACATGTGTATGTGTGTGCTCAAAATTCCAAGAGGAGAATGGAAGAGAATGTATTGTAGTGTGGTCATCTCCCTAGGGGGTGATTTCTCACTTTCTGTCTATCTCTAGCTCTTCAAAGAGTGCATGTGCCAAATAGCAAAAATCTCTCTCTAAAATAAAAAGAAAAAAAACTAGTTAAATTTGTCACTTGCAAATAAAATAAAAACCCTGAGTAATACTTTTCTTATTTATTTAGCTATTCACAAAACTATCATTTATATTTTTATTTCAATTTTTATAACTCCCTAAGGTTGAAGTGCAAGGATTAATCTTATTAAGTTTTCAGACCTTATAGAGCCCAGCACCATATTGTGAAGAGAGGAGTTGCTTAATGAATGTTTGCAAAACCAAATTGAAAACTCCAGCACAATGGACTATTACCTGTCATCTCACTAATTTTATTCAAACAAGCCAGAACTCATAGAACAAAATGTCCATTATCTTTAAAATCTTCCAATAAATGACAGTTTAATTGGACAATACATTTTATGGGTTCCCAGATTGTCTTTAAATATAGTGATATTTTCATACCATGTTTATAATTGATCAATTTTGTTCTATGAAAGATGATGTGATTTATGCAAATAGTCAAATACAAGTGGAGTCAGGCTTGGCAATTAATTGAACAGAATAGGAGCAGTCTATGACCTGGTAGTTAAGTCAGCAAGATCCCACATGGATGGCCATACAGTTCAAATCCTGGACCCTGTGGCTTGTAAACGTGCTGAGTACATGTGTCTTTGTGCCCAAAACCTTAAAAGGAAGGAGAAATGGAGGAGAAGGGATTGTGACATGACCATACCCATGGGGATGGGTGCTTTCTCACTTTGCATCTCTCTCTCCCTCTATTTCTCTCTTATAAGTGCACATGCCCTCTGTCAAGTAAAGAAAAAAAGAAGCAAAAACAGAATAAAGAATATGGAGTAGTAGTTGTGGAAGTGAGGGGGATTTATTTTTAAAGTGCATTAGGTGTTTTGCCAAGAACTTTGCATGTATAGCTGCTCATATTACTTGAGTAAATGCTTTATATGCATTTCCTTATGTAATCTTGATAAGAACTTACATGAAGGACATATAGAAACACAGTAAGTGGATTTGAATACCAGATACATTGTGTTTGTGGAAGAGTAGAGTCTGAGAAAAGACATTTAGAAGAAAAATAGAGAGGCAAGGCATTAATAGGATACAGAAATGTGGTATTATCTGTTGAAGATTATTTTATGGTTTTATCAACTAGAATAGGGAAAAATGTTCACATGTTGAAATATTCACTTTGTAAGCTAAATAAAGTGATTGAATTTGTAAAAGAAAATTTAAAAAGTTTTTCTTAAAAAAGAAATTAATAAGTTTTCTGAGGGGCCAGCAGGTGGCATGATGGTGATTGAGGGCACTGGACTCCCACATGGCCAATTATGGTTCGAGTCCTGGACCTGGCAGTTTGCTTTCTCACTTTCTTTCTCTCTCTCTCTCTC
>NW_006159674.1:37518-38831 GCF_000334495.1 Tupaia belangeri chinensis | reverse complement strand
TCTGGTCAAATAAAAAAATATATATAAATAAATAAGTTAAGTTAAAATAAAATAATTCTTTTAAAAAGTAAAAATAAAGAGTAAGTTGTCTGAGTTTGCCCAGTTGATGAGGAACGTCAAATAAGGGCCACATCAAATGGCTTAACACACCCAACTTCATTTACTATGCAAAAACCACTATTATCTCCACCTTCAGATAGCCAATGCTCCAAGGTTCCCTACTGTCCATTAGAGAGAAATGCTTGAACACAGCTAGATGTACCAAGGAAAGTTCTCTCAGAGAGGAAGTTCACTTCTGTGCTTTTTCATATATTTAGTAAGAGTTGGAAAGGAGCAGAAAACATCAAATTTTCTGTTCAGCAAAGTTTTAGTGAACAGAAGTTTTCAATTTTAAACAAATAAGCTTTTTGGAAAATAAAGTGCTCAAAACTCAGGTATCAATAGCTTAAGGAGTTTGTATGTTAGTGCCAGGATGGACTATTGACCACCAGTTAGCCCTTCAGTCCATCCAGCTCCATCCTTCAGGAGAGGGGCCAGGACTGTTCAGCAAATAGTTGCATGGTTAGCAGTAAATATTTCACTTCCTGAGATAGACATTTTATATGAATGAATGCATTTTGTTGTTGTTGTTAATTACTTTATAGTTTTGCTTCTTTCATTATTATTATCTTGCCATATATAGAATATCCTTAGGTATACTCTCAAGAGGTAACAGATTTAAGTTTCTTTTGAAAATGGGCTTCTTGAGAGTGCCTTGGGCATACTCTGTGTAGGACTCTGGATGGTTGGTCTTTTCCAAAGAAAGCCTCATTGAGTTTTAACTGGGAAAGTAACGTGAATCTCATTGTTGCGTTCAGTGGTGATAGTAGACAAAACATTGCAGGATAACAAAGACACAGGGTTCTTTGATAGTATCATATTTCTTCTATTTGCTTCTTTGAAACTAATCCAGGTTGGAATAGAGGCAATGAGTCATGAGGCCTGATGGATGCACACACTGTTGTCTGCAAATAGAGGTTGAGGTTGTTGTTTGAAAAGACATCTAACACTTGTGGCAGGAGGCTTTCATTTTATGTGCTTCTTCTCTACCTCTCGATGGAAATGGTTTTCTCACAGTGACTGTAGACTGGAGCACGTCACATTCTGTAACTCTGTGTGACTGCCTGAAATTTTCTGTGATTGCAGCATGTACAAGGTAGCTCACCTGCGATGCTACAAAGGAAAGGATGGACCAGGCTATGTTTAATGTAGACCACAGGAAGCAATGAGAAGAAGAGTATGGAAGCAAATAGTGTGTGTTTGTTGGCAGGGGC
>NW_006159674.1:23346-36827 GCF_000334495.1 Tupaia belangeri chinensis | reverse complement strand
GGGGGGGGGGCGGGGAGGAGGAGATCAGCCACTATGTACTAGCAGGTACAACTGCTCTTGACCTTTGGCTATATATTTCATCTTTTCCTGCCTCATTTTTTTTGTCGCCAAACTTTTGGAATATGATAAGACAAAACCATAGATTTATTGGAAAGATTAATGATTGAATAAGTATCTTTACACTGTCTCTAGGCATATTCACCTTGTTAGCAAAGAACATATATTAACCTTTGTTGATGATGAAGATTATGATTAAGGTTAAGTACAAAGGGAGGGAGTAATTTGAAGGAGACTTACCTAACAGAGGTTGATAATTTTCCTGTCTAATTTTCCTTTAAAATGTAACAGCAACAACAATATTATGTTATTCACTTTTCTCATTGTGAAGCAGTTAGGCAGGTATGCAGTATCCTGTTTACAAGTAAGGAATATGAAGCTCAGGAAAGAAATGTGACTTTGTTACTTATACAGCTTATTAGCATGGAGTTAGAGTATTGATCTCGGATGATGGACTCTGGGCAATATTTACAAAGGCTTCAAGGACATGAAAGGAAAGGACTTCTTTTTCATTATGGTGGGTCAGGTGGCAGATGTCTAAGGAAAATGAAGGATCCCTGAGACAAAAAAGCCAGGATGAGGCACCAGTTGAGGATGTCCTATCGAAATACAGGGGCTAGATTAGTGGGGGTGACGACAGTCATCTAGTCAATGCTTGCTCATCCTTCAAGCCTTAGCTGACAACATGCCACTTCTAGAAAGCTTTTCTGATCCTCAGACCAGGTTCTGCCACCTTCTCCTTTCACAGCAGCCCATGTCCTCCTGCAGCACTGAGATGTTAGAGTTGGTCTCCTGGTCGATTGCCAACTCCGAGAACAGGAGTTGCCGGGACTTTGCCCTGGGCTGAGCACTGTGCTTGGTTCACAGCTGGGGCTTAATGCACACAGTTTCGCGATGAATAACCGAGACAGAGGCAGGGGCTCCTGGAAAGGCAATTTATGCCAGGTCATCTCTTAGCTCCTGTGCATCTGTGGTCTATCACGAGACTTTCAGGTTCAAACATCCACTTAATTGTAGAACAAGGTATATTGAAAGAAGAATTTAGAGACTAGCAAATGGTGTAGCAGAAGTCACTGGAATCTCACATGGCCAACCACAGTTTGAGCCCTGAACACAGTTGCTCAAAACACACTGTGTGTGTGTGTGTGTGTGTGCGTGTGTGTGCGTGTGTGTGTGTGCTCATGTGCGTGTGCGTGTGCGTGCGCGTTACCAAGATCCTGGGAAAATGAAGGTGAAGGGATTGTGGTGTGGTCATCCTCCTGGGAGGGGTGTGATTGGTGATTTCTCATTTTCCCTCTTACTGTCTGTTTTTCTATCTTTTAGGGCAAGCATATATGCCCTAAGGCAAAAACCTCTACACACGAAAAAAGAAAAAAGGAAAAAAAAAAAACAAACAAAAAAACAGAAGAAAGAGGAATTAAGTCGCCAAAATAACAAAAATTGTCACAGATGATCATAAGGTGAAGGGGGTGGCAGATTTATCACTTTGAAAATGTCATTAAGATCTTCAAAATATAGAACAGAAAATGGATAACAATGATAAAAATTTAGGAAATAGAGTTTAGCATCAATTTCCCACAGATCGAGATGCAGGAAATGTTTAGAAGTGTGTAGAATATAGACCAGAGAAGGAAGGGATTACCACAGGGAAATATTTCAGGGTCAGAGAAATCAAGAAACATTATATATCAGACAATGAGTTGTGCAGGTCAGACCAGACCTTGCTGGTGATGAAGCAAGGTCAGTTTGTAAAGACTCCCCCAGCTTCTCTTCTGGATCACTGAAAGAGTATTTGCTATCTTGCCTTGCCTGCCCTTCAAATCTGAATAAAAGTTGGTTAGTTTCTTTTATTTTTAACCCCAGGATACAGATAAGATTTGAAGAACTCATATTTTGTATGAAGCTTTTTTCCAGAACAACCTGCCAGCAGTTCACCTCACTTTTCCCAGTTACTAACTCCCACTCTCACTCACTTCATTTTCTTTATCCTACACACTTTTCATCACCATCAATTCCATTTTTATTGTTCCCTTTGATCTTTGTTCAGTCATGTAACTGCTTCATAGGTTCTTCAAAATGTCCCATTTGGCATTTTTATTACTTGATGTTACATTTCTTTATTTTTTTCTTATTTCTAGAGTCTCTCTATGTAGTGTTCCTTCTGCCAAACCTTCTGAGGAGCAGGTGTTGCAGATGCATATACATAGCTTATTTAGGAATAAGGGCCAGGAATTGAACTCATGCTGCCCCATGGCCTCAGCCAGTTAAGTAGCATCAACTGGTTACTGTGACTGGGCCTAATATTACATTTTAAGTTACTTATGCACTTTAAGTTTTCCTCTTCTCCCTTGGTTTTCTTGCAGTGTCTTTATATTTGAATGCAACATGATGGGACTTCAAGAGTTCATGGAAAAATTAAAATACGAGTTAATTTCAGAGCAATAATTTTGAAATCTAGAATCAGTGCAGGGGTAAGCCTCATGCATAGCAAGTTTAAATGACTAATTTAAAACTAACTCTGTAGCACATGTGTTTCAATATTTGAATTGTTGCTTTAGAAGTGACTAGTTGGGAGTGGATAGGAAGGGCTTAGGAAAAAGCATTTAACAGACACAAGACTGTAAGTTTCTTTATCATGAATATGATAATAGCCTTAATTTGATTATTGCACATTGCATGCATGCTTTGAAAAATCATATTGCATGCCATGAAGATGTACAGCATTAAATATAAATAAATTACAAAATTAAATAAAATTTAAAAATAAAATCAGAAACTTAAAAAAAAGACTTCTATAGCAAGCATACAATAGAGGATCATTAGTAAGAGTGAGGATGCTGACTTTATTTCCTTTAATAATTAGTAAATGGGTGGCTGGATGTAGTGACCCAATGAACACAGACTGCTCCATAGTGCTGAGGTCACATGGGAAGGTCCTGGGTGTACATGCCAGCATCTCTGTGCATATCTAGCCCGCGCATGTATCTGTGATCTTGGTTGACTGAAGCTGGGGATGGATCAAATCATGAAGACCTTGTTGAGCATCTCTCTCTCTCTCTCTGAAGGAAGAAAAAATAAAAATAAACTTAAAAATAATAAACTAGAGTCCATCTGCACAAGGCATGGCTGCATTATTTACAACCTAGTTTCTTGAGTTTGCAGATATGGGTTTCTCCTTTACTATGTATGCTTTTTCTACACAGATCATGCAGAGAAAGTATAAATGGAAGATAACTTTGACTTGTCACTTCAGTCAAATAGTCTTTCTCAAGAGAGAGACTTAACAAAGATCAGAACTTATTTAGAAAATTCCCCATCTCAACACTTTCATAAGAAAATAACAAGCTAGTCAAATTTCCCTCCCTCCTGATGTGACTAAATGTTCCTGCTGGATTTCAGTCTATTTTTTATTAAAAGGATATTGAAGGGGTAAGCATATTTCCTGCCATCTCATAAAGGCATATAGCAATAAATTATTTGTGCTAAAATGGAAAACATCCAGCAGAATCAATTTTTGATACAAGAAAGGAATAATTTTGCAACCTGGTGAAAGAACGTGACTTTCAAATGCTTGAAATTATGGTGGAAAATTGGCCCTAAAGGACCAAACCAGAATTCTTGTTAGTAAAGTATAATAGGGACGTCCCATCCAGATGATTAAATCAATATCCTAGCGGGGGACAGTGTATTTTTTTTCCAGTTAATATGTTCCTTTCCCCTTACACATGTGTAAAGTGAATATTTCCAGGTGCTGATTAAATTATTCTTTGCTTGAAACAAATCTTTGCAGAAATACCAATATTTTTATTGGGTGCTATATGGGAAAATGTCAGAATAAAATCTGTTGTGGGGACCAGCAGGCGGTGTGGAGGTTATGGGGCTGGATCCCATAGGGTTAACTCTGTGGTTCAAGTCCCAGACTTGGCTCAAAAATCAGCTGGGTGTATGTGCATGGATATCCAAAATTCTGAGAAGAGACTGGAGAAGGGAATGCAGCATGGTCACCTCTTTGGGGAGGTGATTTCTCACTTTTCCTCTCTCTGTCTCTCTCTCTGATGAGTTCTCTCTCTCACTTTCTCTCTCTCTCCCTCTCTTTCATACACACACACACACACACACAGACACACTCTATTGTGATTCCAAGTTAATGTCAATCACATCTATATACATCTAGATTTATACACATATATGTGTTTTAAAAATTATCTTTTGGAGTACAATTTATTTTAGAATATTAGCTAAAGATTAAGAATGTATAACCATTCTTAGTCAAAATAAATACAGAAGAAGAAGAATCCAGTTATAATATATCCATTATTACAGAGCATTTTCTAGAGGGTTAGGAGATATTGTCATTTAAAATTCAACAATCATTGTCCCATGTTGCTAATTAAGATGAACTAGATCTGAGCAAACTATGAAGAAATTTTAAATAAGAGAACGTTCAGAAAAAAAATGGTTGTTTTTTTTTTCCCCACGTGTCTATTTGTATTTAAAACTTGCCATACAGCTTATTTTTAATAAATATTTGAAATTCAGTGTTTGGGCTCTTGTATATCAAAACAAAATTCTGAGAATATGACTATTACATTACTTGTGTTTAAGTGGACTTTGTAAGAAGTGGAAGAAGAGAAATTTTAGAAATGTGTATAACTATATGCCATCCTTCACCAGTGCAAGACCATGCCCCTGCAGGTTAGTTCATTTTAAACTGTCTTAGAATCATATATTGGTGGGACCAGCAGATGGCATAGCAGGTACATCGCTGGACTCCTGCACAGTGGACTGTGGTTCAAATCCTGGGCCTGGACGCATGTGTGTGCCTGCCCAAAATTCTGAGAGGAGATCCGAGGAGAAATGACTATGGCATGGCCATCTCCTTTGGGGGGTGATTCCTGGTTTTCTGTCTCTGTTCCTTTCTGTCTTTCCAGCAAGTGCATGTGCCCTATAGCAAAAATCTCGCTCTCTTTTTTTTTAATTTAAATTTATTTATTTACATTTGTAGAATTCAATTGGCAAAAATCTCTTTCTAAAAAAAAGAAAAGAATCATATTATATTGGTCAAGATGAACCTTGCCAGCTAGAAAGAATCGGAATGGATGAGAACACATCCACTGCATCTACAGGATCTCCTTTGGTGTTGTGTCTGTACTGTCTTCAACTTCTGATAAGAAAAATAGAATATATAGTAAGACAATAGTATTTGATCCTTAAATGAAAACCATTCTTGGGACCAGCAGTTAGCACAATGGTTATGTCACTGGACTCCCACGTAGTCGACCGTGGTTCGAGTCCTGGACCCGGTGGCTTAAACTCACGCCGGGCGCGTGTTTGTGCGTGCCCAAGATCCCGAGAAGAGAATGGAGGAGAGGGGATTGTGGTGTGGCCATCCCCCCTGGGGGGTAATTTCTCGCTTTCTATCTCTCTGTCTCTCTCTGTCTGGCGAGTGCACGTGCCCGACAGCAAAAAACTCTTCAAAAAAAAAAAAAGAAAACCATTCTTTACAAAAATTTTTTAAATGCTTAGATGCTTTAAAATTTTTTAATATTTATTTTTAAACTTATTTTATACATTTAATCACTGTAAATCAATACAACTTGTAAAATGAATTTTCCCAGCATGAATGCGCTGCGCAGCAGTTCAGGTAAAGATATCATACAGGCTGTCACCAGCAGACAGTGCTCTATTTCTGCGTCCCCAGATGTTCTACCTCTATTTTTATCCTTCATTCCCTTCATCTTACCCTCCATGAACTCCTAACTTCTTTCCATACTTACAAAAACTACTGTTAAGAATGATCTTTCAGCGTTCATATACTTGATAATGTCCTTGATTTTCTTGATTTTCGACTTTTGTTCCATAGCCAAGAATAAAGTAAACCAACTGCAATGTGTATTTATCATTAGATCCAATTGGTTACGTCAAATCTAAAACAGTTGATTTTATGTAGCTAAGTGCTAAAGTTTTCTTAAGAACCAAAAGGTTCTTAATTTGCTCTCTGCTTTGGTGTTACAGTTACTTTTTCTGTAGAAAATTTTTCTTCTTTCTTTTCTTTGCTACCTCAGGAATATTCTGAAACTCTCCATGGGAAATGAGGGAAATAATTAAAAGACAAGGCCTACCTGTTTTGGAAGGTGTACTTTCTTCTCTGTTACTATTTTACCCGGTTCTATAAAAAGTGATCTATTTTTTAAAAAGAAAGCTGAGCAGTCTTAAAAAGTGACAACAAAAGTATCTTTCTTTTTCTACCTGCAGTGTAAATGAAGTTTGCATAAAGGAGGCTGACATGAAAAAAGAATGTGAGTGTTCTTTTAACGATTTAGAATTGCTGGCATTGATTTTTTTTTTTTTTTTTGGTGTAATAACTCCATACAAAATCTACATTGAGGCACCTTGGGACAAGAACATATGTGAAGTGTGTTTTTCTGCAGGGTAAAGATAAGTAGCTACAAAGCTATTTTTAAAAAGTTAAGATGCTGGATAGTAAACGTTTGTGACTGTGTATGTGTGTAGGGGTGTGTGCGTGTGTGTGTGTGTGTGTGTGTGTGTGTTAAAAGGAAGCCATGGAAAGGGAGGACATAGGAAGAAGAAGAACATGTATGACAGGAGATTTAGCCCAAAAGCCTAAGCATCCAGGTAGATATTAAAATGTACTTTATTGCAAATAAGGCCAGATTGGACTATGGCCCACACAATTCTTCAAGCAGACAATGAAATTAGCAAGCAGACCCACTGAGTAGAAGCTTCTCAACTTAGCCAGCTAGAGGACCACATCCTGCTCATTCAGCAGTACACAGATGGTCACATGTTATCCTGAGAAGGTTGGGAAACAGAGAATTTTAGAAATTTTATCAAGAAATGGAAAACCTCTGATTAGGGAGTTTGGAGCATCCCCAAAGCAGACTTTGTTTTGTTATTTTGCCTTGGGCTGGTCAAGCTGACTGCTTAGTATGGAAGAGGCAGATGAAAATGTTATCCTATTAATTTCCCAAAGGCAACAATAAGGAGGCTGAAATTTAGTGGTGAAGGACTGGGTCGGGTGTTCTCTTTGTGTGTAGGTTTGGGGGTGAGACAGAATTGCTACTGAGCATAGACAGTTTATCTCTGATAGAGAAATGATGGGGTAAAGAGTGAAAAGTTCCAGCAGCTAAATTTCCGCAAATCCAATCTGCTTGATTGTTTTTCTTTCCCTCCTCTGGGTTGATCTGTTATTTCAGTTTTGTGTGGGCCCAGGTCAGGTTGAATTACCAGTCAATTTAAGACAATGGAGTCTAACAACTAGTCAGCTCAATGAAAAAAATAAACTGAACTTGTCATTCAGTAATGGGAAGTCGAAAAGCCCTCCAATTAAATGTAAATTTAAGTACATATGCTGTCATCTCATAGCCAGCAAGACCTCCTTGACTTCTGCTATGGAAAAATACCCATAATAAATTTTCCATTTGTGATAAAAACCTCTTTTCTATCAGTTCGTAAGTAGATACCCACTCCCTGCATTTTTATTAAATTTCTCCAGAAACAACTTTCTCTAGTAATCATACTTTATTATGGCATAGGAAAACACTAACCAAAATCACTTCTGTGCTAGTGACATTTGGCATTCTCTACTTGTCTTTCTGGTTAATCAATTTCAAAAGCACATCATTTGCAAAAGTAACCTTTTTTTGACTTTCCAATGTTTACCTATGATCTTCATCTAGTTCCTACTGAACGATTACATTTCTACCTAAGAAGAATGATAATAAGATGTATGGCAAGGTCTTCACCTAAGATGTGTGTAGAGCAGAGTCTTTTTTTAAAATTTATTTTCATATTTCATATTTTACATAAAGTAGCCACCATGATGTATACAATATACACTTACAATATATACTTTTTTCAACAGAGAATTTTACATTATTTTGTCTGTTAAATGTTTCGTCCTTTTGTACCTCATACCCACCCACCATCATCCACTCTCTACCATCCCCTCCCCTCCCTTACAGTCTCTGGTAACTACACTTATCCTCTCTACTATCATAGCTTCAGATCTTTCTATTTCTGCCACAGAGTAGAGATACTCAATACAAACTGAATGGGGATATACAATGTGTACTTTCAAAGTATGGCTCACTTCACTCAACATTAAATCTTCTATATTAATCCACTTTGAATCAAATAATAGGGTCTCATTGTTTCTTATATCTGAATAATATTCCATAGTATTTATGTGTCACAGTTTTTCAACACAGTCATCAGTTTTTGGACACTTAAGTAGATCCCATGTTTTAGCAGGGTGGCCAGTCTTTTAAGTTTTGCATGGTATATTTCTGCCTTTTGAATAATAAACTCTAACAGCTCTTCCATCTCTAACTGATATTCTATGACTTAAAAATTATGTTAAATAAGAAGAAATAATAGCAATAACATTTCCCTAGCTATACTTACAAGCACAGGCATTTATGGAGATTGCAATTTTTTTTTAGGAGACACTGTCATAAATATTAAGGGACACAAAAAATGGAAAATTATATGTTGATGATAGCATGTATAATAATATCTTTTGGGGGGGGTAGGTGAGATTTTTGCTATAGGGTGCATGTGCTCACCAGAAAGACAGAGCGAGACAGAGACAGAAAGCAATAAATCACCCCCTGGGAGGATGACCATGCCACAATTCCTTCTCCTCCATTCTCCTCTCACGAACTTGGGCATGCACACACATGCTCCCGGCATGAGTTTAAAACAATGGGTCCAGGACTTGCACCATGGTTGACTACATAGGAGTCCAGTGACATAGCCATTACTCCAGTTGCTGGTCTTTAACAGAACTGATATATAGCATATTTATTATGGGAAAATTAATTTTGCATGCTGTAATAATATACAGTGATTGAATGTATAAGAAATAAAATATATGTAAAAATATTCCACTTGGGCAAAAATATTCTCTTGAAGCTTTAGCTCAGAGGAGGACTTTGGTAACATATTTTGTTTTGTTTTAGATTTCACATGAAATGATTTTATTTCTTAGACTCATGTAAAACAAAATTCAAGATTTCTGTTCTCTCCATGTAAAGAAACATTACTGGGGCCAACAGGTGCCATAGTGGTTAAGGCGCACTGGACTTCCACATTGCTGAATGCGGTTTGAGTCCCTGACCTGGTAGTTTGCTTTCTCACTTTCTCCCCTCCCATCCCCTATCACTCTCTGGTCAAATTAAAATAAGTAAATAAATAAATAAAGTTAAAATAAAATCATTCTTTAATAAAAAAATTATTAAAAAAAACATTACTCAAATGTATTCTCTATGGTACAAGAGTCTAAACATGCAATTTGAAAGACTGACTTCTTTTAATTTTATCAGGCTCAACTCTGTACTTTTTGATATAACATAATGAGTAAAAGTTTCAAAGCATCAGAATCAGCAGTGATTGGTTAATGAAAAAGTGTATGGTGGTGGCAGTGGGATGGATGGATGGATGGATGGATGGATAGAGAGATAGATTTAAATTTTAAAATACAACCTTTACTTTTTCCAAGGGGGAAGCAGACTTCTATATTTTTTATTTTCAGTCATAAATAAATAAGATAATGTAGAGATTACATGATAATTGATTAGACAGAGTTTTGTTTGATTTGTGCTTTCACAGTCAGACTCTTTTAACTTAAAGGTGCTTTCAAAGATAAATTGGGAACCAGCAGTTAGCGTAATGGCTATGTCGCTGGACTCCCACGTAGTCGACCGCGGTTCATGTCCCGGACCCGGTGGCTTAAAACTCACGCCGGGCGCGTGTGCGTGCGTGCCCAAGATCCCGAGAGGAGAATGGAGGAGAAGGAATTGCGGCGTGACCATCCCCCCTGGGGGGTGATTTCTCGCTTTCTGTCTCTATGTCTCTGTCTGTCTGGTGAGCGCACGCGCCCTACAGTGAAAATCTCTCAAAAAAAAAAAGATAAACTGAAATGCCACATTTGATTTTTTTGAAAAATTTGAGATACTTGCATATTGCCTCTATGGTTTTGCCTGATAAGTATAAACAGTCTTTCTCTGGGTTACCGATATATTAATTAGCCTAATTTGAAATAAAAACTGTAATAAGTATCCTAAATGCTATGTGAATGCCCTTCTTATTGTTAATTATATCAGTTGTCATATAATTATAACAGTACTTTGTCTTGCTCAAACTGTAGTGATCAGATCAACAGGCACTTTGAAAAAGAGAAATCACCAGTTGCTCGGCATGCCTTTGATTTGCTCAGTATTTCAGTTTCTGCCATGGAGTCCAGATATTCGTTGTATATTAAGTGGGGACACACAATGCCTCTCTTTCATAGTCTGGCTTGCTTCAGTTAGCAGTAAGCATTCCATATTTTTCCACTTTCTATGAAAGAAAAAAGTAAAACAGTTAAACACACAATGGAAAATTATTTGTTGAAGATAATATGTATGGTAATATTTTTGATTGAGCCAGTATACAGTGTATTATGGATGGGAAAATTTATTTTGTACACTGAATGATATATAGTAAATGAATGTAAAATAAATAAAAATAAGGGAAATTGCTAACTTTTGATTGGTAATTTAAAAGTTGGTTTTAATAGTCAAGATTGATTTTCTCTTCAATTTCCATTATATCATAGCACAAATATATTCTGGGAAATAATCTTTGAATCGATCTTGAAGTGAAAACAGGGTGTATGTTTCTTAACATATAAATTATCTTTAATTATATCTTGCATTTGTAAATTGAGTTGGCTGTCAAAATTTATCTACAGATATAGTCTATTTAACTGTGTTGACCTCGTTGCATTTTTTTTTTAAATTACTAGTCATTTCTGACATTTACAAGTTTAGGTCATTTTTGTAAATTAAGACTCAGAAAGTTGAAGCTACCAGTTCAGAAGGCTGATAGAAAAATATTGAATCTTTGATTTTAACCTCACTTTGTCTTTTTATCAAGTCTGCATTCTTAATAATCACTTCATAATGTATGATTTATGTATTATAACTGATTATTAACTTATTTTATTATACACGATTTAAGATATGACAAAACATACTCTTAATTTTCACAATATGAATTCCTTTAGTTGAAAATTCTTATTTCCTCCCAAAATTAAAGTCATCATGTGAAGACTCTCAATCACTTTATTGGTGCAGAAAAACAAAAATTTCAAAACAAGCCTAAAACTAACTTTCTCTCTCTCTCTCTCTCTCATTTTTTTCCCAGTTGACATGATCTCAGGCAGTGGTATCATGGATATCTGATTCTCTGTAGTGACTGTCTCCTCTTATAGTTAAAACTATTCCCTTATCATTCTTTGTTTATTACATATATTTTTTTGTTTACACTTAATTATTATATGTCTTTATAGTATATCATATAGGATTTCAAAGCACGGATGCATTGCATGTCAGGCAAGTCAAAGATATTACCAGATACAATAACTTTCCATCCAGAAGGAAAAAAAAATGAACAGTTCCTTAGCATTCACAGCCATTCTCAAGCTGGATTCCCTCAGTTCTAACTCTCTTCTTTGCCTTGTTTTTCTAAAGGATAAACGATAAATAAGACTCACAGCACTCCTGTACCACTAGTCTCTGCACAAGTTTCCTAATGGGATAGTGTTTTTCCCACAAAAGCATTAGTCTTACTCCATGAAAAATATTTTAATCTTGAAAAAATTCATCACTATTAACCATAGACTTAACAGAGATTTGTCTGGGAGAAAGTATAAAGGAAATAAAGTAGAAAACAAAAAGAATAAATCAACTTTGTCAAGGTTTGTGTCAAGCTATACCAGTATAAGACCTGTGACCTTAAATTTATTTAAGATTACTTTCTGGCCAGTCTGTGGTATGGTGGTTAATATGGCTGGATCCCACATGGCCAACTTCACTGTTTGAATCTTGGAACCATGCTTGAAAAACATGTTGGGCACGTTTGTGTGTGCACCCAAAATCCCAAAAGGAGAAATGGAAAAGGTACTGTGGCATTGACCACTCCCCATGGGAGTGAGTTCTGACTTTTCCTCTCTTTCTCTGTCATCCTCCAACCCTCAAAAAGATTCATTTCACATCATGAGTTTTGCTACGACAAAATCATTTTCATATCCTGGAAGGAAAGAATTCATAACTAGAATTCATCTCCTTTCTAAAAGTGGCAGATAAAACAAACTATATTTTTTGGAAATTATAGTCTACTGTAGTGACTTTACTAATCGTTTGTCTTGCCTAAGGCCTCCATCTTCCCTTCACTGATACTTTTGTATATGTAAAACTTTCATTCTTTCCTTCTCTTCTTTGCCATTCTATGTTCCTGACAATTTTTGAGCTAGGTGGTGACCCTCCTAATGCCGCTATAGCTCTTTCTTGTGACCTACATTGTTCCAGAATAAATTCATGATCATATCTGAAGTTGTATCCTTTAGCAAGAACTGAAGTCTGTCTTGATACTGAATTCTTTGAAATTGCTTAAATCTCTTAGTTATATCTTTTAGCAGAGAAGCTCCTCAACTCATTTCTGGTAAGTAGGCTACTTTGCCTTTCCATTTCCTCCAATATAAACATTACTCTTAGTTCTTTCTTGGACTTCATTGCATCTTAAGCCTTTGAAATCTTGTTCAGGAAGCTATACTAGTCTACTCCTAGTTTAAAAGAAAAGAAAAGAAAGGACTACTTCTAGAAGGGTGTAAA
Organism: Tupaia belangeri chinensis; assembly: GCF_000334495.1. Taxonomy (NCBI): domain Eukaryota; kingdom Metazoa; phylum Chordata; class Mammalia; order Scandentia; family Tupaiidae; genus Tupaia; species Tupaia belangeri. The sequence continues at coordinate 24,093 of NW_006159674.1, read as the reverse complement.
ATCACAAAGTCTTTTTTATTTCCCTGGCTTCTAGGAAGAGTACATTTGAAGAGAGAAGGCCCATCTCTCTTTTCTAACTTCATTCTTTTTAAAGATTTACCTGCCAGGACTGTTGTCCAGTAACACAACAAATTCAAAGCAACATTTCTTAAATGTTGCAATGAACTAGAAGGTAAGGGAGGAAGACAAAGAGAAATTAACATGTTCCTATATCCCTCCACCAGATGATATAGTTGTTGAGCCCATTAATCATTCTAAGTTCAAAGTTTTTCTTGATTCACAGGAGACTTTAGTCATGTACCTTACTGTCATAAAACAGTTTATTTTCCACACTTCGAACATTTTCATCCCATCATTTTTTGGAGAGGTTTTTGCTACAGGGCACATGTATGAACTCGCCAGAAAGACAGAGAGACAGACAAAAAGCTGGAAATCATCCCCCAGGGAGGATGGCCACACCAAAATCCCTTCTCCTCTATTTTCCTCTTGGGATCTTGGGCATGGATGCACACGCACCCGGCTTGAGTTTAAACCACAGGGTCTGGGACTTGAACTGTGCTCAACTACATGGGAGTCCAGTGAAATAGCCATTACGCCAACTGCTGGTCCCTTTCATCCCATCTTTTAGAAATTATCTTTTGGGAACCAGCAGTTGGCATAATGGCTATGTCGCTGGACTCCCACGTGGTTGACCGCAGTTCGTGTCCCGGACCCGGTAGCTTAAAACTCACGCCGGGCGTGTGTGCG
>NW_006159674.1:13883-23311 GCF_000334495.1 Tupaia belangeri chinensis | reverse complement strand
CTATGTCTCTCTCTGTCTGGCGAGCGCACGCACCCTATAGCAAAAATCTCTCAAAAAAAAAAAAAAAAGAAAAAGAAAAAAGAAAAAGAAAATATCTTTTGTCTGTAAAAGTAAGGTGACTTGCGTCATCGCTCATACATTTAGTTCACATAAAAGAAAAAAAAGATTTTGTAGGCAAGATCATCTAGAGTTAAGCCCATACATTGCAGGTTGAAATTCTGGCACTACTAGTTATGAGCTGTGGTGTCCATGAGGTACACCTACTTGGCGCTCCTTCAGGGCAACCTGCAGATGCCGTGCTTATCCCAAACTGCTTCCAGTCAGTGACTGAACATGGAGAGACAATGGTACCTGCCCATTTTTGCTTGATGCTGGATTGTACTTGTGGAAAATGTTGGTTCAGGGACACTCCATCAACTTGGCCAGTACTTTCGCAGGACTGCCGTGCAAGCTGCAACTTCCAATTCAGTCCTTGTTCATTCTCTCCTTGATACCTGCAATACACACTGCTTGAAGGGTCCTTTTGTCAAATTCCCTCCTCTTTATCCTTCATAGGCATTTTCTCCTAAGAAATCACTTGAACACCTAGTTTCATTTTGTTATCTTCTTATTCAAGAACTTAAACAGACACACTCATTGTTAAACTTTTTCAAGTTAATTAACCTCTTATTTTTCTTCTTTATTTTTTTTTCAGAGAGATTTTTTCAGAGATATTTTTAGGGCAAGTGTGTTCGCCAGAGAGACAGAGAGACAGAAAGTGAGAAATCACGCCACCAGGGGGACGGCCGCGCCCCAATCCCTTCTCCATTCCCCTCTTGGTATCTTGGGCACACACACACACATGCCTGGCATGAGTATTAAGCTGTTTTGTCTGGGGCTTGAACTGTGTTTAACCACATGAGAGTCCAGTGATGTAACTATTATACCACCTGCTGGGCCCCGTACTTCTTTGTTTTTCAACACAGAAAAGGATTGATAATAACAGAATCAACCTTTTAAAATTTTTGACTATCAAATGAGAAAATACATGTGTAGGTAGTGAGAATAAAATGATTGCACTCTCATCTTCTGTCCTCCTCCTCTTCTTTTTCCTTCCCCTAGTATTCTGTCTCCTTTTACTTTTATTTTCTTTCATTGTATTTATCATTATCATCTCTGGCGAACAGAAAATGATACAGTGTGGGAAAGAAGGGAGAATGCTTGGGAAACACAAGGAGTCATGCTTAAGGATGAAAGTATTAAAAAAGTGATAAATATCATTTATTTTAGATTTACTAGAGTTCAAATAATAGTAACATAAATATTAGCATCATTTCATTTTCAGAACAAAACATAATGTGGATGTTATTTTCTTAGAAACAAAATCAGAGAAGTTAAGTAAAAGCCTTATAAATTACACAACAATGAAATAATAAGATACAATTTAAATTCGTGTTTCTGTTATTTTCTTAGAAACAAAATCAGAGAAGTAAAAGCCTTATAAATTACACAACTATGAAATAATAAGATACAATTTAAATTCATGTTTTATTAACTTTGATGTCTGTGATTTTTCTATATGCACATGACTAATCATTGAGAAGAAAAGCACAGAAAAAGGCAAATAAAGGGACCAGTGGATGGCATAATTGTTACATGGCTGAATTTCCACATAGTCGCCCATGGTTCGAGTCATGGATTTGGCAGCTTAAAATTCATGCTGAGCACGTGTATGTGCATGCCCAAAATCCCAAGAGGAGAATGGAGAAGGGATTGTGGTGTGACCATCCTTCCTGGTAGGGTGGTTTCTCACTTTCTAGCTCTCTAATGAGCACACTCGCCCTATAGCAAAATTCTCTCTGAAAAAGGCAAAGGAAGAAGAAATGCCAAGGGCATCAAAGAAGGGAAAATAGGAGGGGGAAAAAAAGAACATATAGGAATTTATCATAAGGTGACAAAAAATAGTCAGAGGTAGAGGAAGGCAAGGAGAAAAAGTTCCTCTGTGGTCAAATTGTTCTGGTTAATATCTTAGTTTTCAATTTTACCTAGAAGAGAAAACATGATGAATACTTCTGGGTTATCTCTCAAAACCCAGTGAAATGATTAGAGCACAAGGATGGCAGATGTTAAATTGGTACCATCTTCCTTTCTTCTCTCCAGTTCTATTGATTATTGCTATCTGTATTGTTCTGAATGGAGGTTAGGTATACAACCATGGCACCAAAATGCTCTCTTTACCAGCCTTATGGGCAATAGAAATTCAACCTAACAGATGTCAAAATATATCATCTGTTAACCTACTAACGAGCTTAATACTTAGTAAAAGTCAATGACTTCAAGCATGTCTTTGGTTTAGGATGCTTGAGGATCAGTTTGAGCTGGGGAGAGTATCAGGAAGCTGCTTTTGAAAATAATTACTTTTAAAGATAAAATGTCTGCAATGCTGCTGACTATGTGTTTGTGTTTTGTAGGTAAATGCATTTATAGTGCCTGTATCAGTGACGTTTACAGTTCTATGAAGGCAGAAAGTCTATACTGAGAGCCAGACTGTGATTCACATCAAAGTAGGAGTCGCTCTGGCTTGCTCCTTGTCTCCCTGCTTGATCTCTGAGCCACGTACTCACAATCCCTGGGATTTTGCATAATGTGATGGGAAACTACTGCCCTTAGTTACATCATCACAGAAGCTAAGGAGGTGACCCTATGATTAATGGCTTAAGAGATCATAAATCCCACATAATACATTAGAAGATGAATCTAGGCTTTCAAATTTTAAACCCCAAGGGAGAATATTGAACCAGACATTCAGGCTTCAAAGGAAATATTTACAGGCCAAGTGGTGGGACTAATGAGAATAGAGGGCTGGAAATTTTCTCCATGCATACTCATTAGAAAAAACATAAGATAAGGAAGTTGGTGCTGGCTATAAGCTCTTCTTTTCTGTCTGTTGGGACTTAATTTCAGGGGTGAACACAGGAGAGCAACAATTGGCCAGGCAGGAATCAAGATTTCCATGTTAAAGAAAGCTTTTTAGAGCTATTTTCTATAGTACAGACAATAGAAATTTTTGTACATGCTGAAATTTTTATATATATTATATATATAATATTCAGTCTCTATCAAAGTAAATTGTTTCTTTGTTTTGAAGTTTATTTCTTCCACAAGAGACAGAGAGGGAAACACCCTGAAGAGGGTCTTCATATGCTCTCCATCCTGGGTCTCAGCTGCCATCATCTTGGGCATGTGCTCTCACAGAGTGCTGGGGCGTGTCATGGGAGGCAAGCCCAGGAACTTTTCCATGTGGGTGAATTTGTGCCTCCACCTGGCTTCAGAAGTACACTGTTTCTGACACTTACTTGTCTGGAGAGATTTCTAGAGTATCCTGAGGGTTTGACAGACCTCCTCATTTATTTTCTCATGCTGGTCTCATTCATAACTAGCATCACTGATCAAATGTGACCGTTAGCCTTGGACTGGCCCTTATAGAAACCACTGTTTATCAAATGAGGACCAGACAGTAAATGAACAAAGCCTGACCATCCATAGCTGCAGTGATTTCATTGACTCTTACATTACGTATCTGTTTATTTTTATGTCTTTTCTCCTATCTCCTACCTAAGCCCCCAAAGGGCACGGGTCTTATCTTTACTTGTCACTACTTATGTATCTCTCATCTGTTCCCACAGTTCTCTGCCTGGGACATACATTCTACAAAGGCAGGCCATCTTGTCTTCTTCATTTTTTTACCCCCAGAACCTAGAATGTTGCATGCATGTATTCCTTGAATAAATGATAAGGCACTTTCTCTGGAACTGTTTTCTATGTTCTTTATACTAATTTAGAAAATTAATTGCATAAAGAACATGTATTAATCACTTTTTATCACATTTTTATTTACTTCTCTGTAAAGCCACTATTTTTGGTCTCTGAAAAGGTTTTTCTTATGTGTTTTATTTAAAGTTAAACATGATCAACTTTCCCTGTGCTGCTTAGCATTGATGATACTCCCATGTTTAATTCATGCAGTTTTTATATGCTTTTATCAGCCAAGAGCTGAAATCTCAAGTCTTGTTATCAAAAATCCCTTTAAGAATATTATAACAGACTAGCAGCAGTGATGGTGTTCATACACCATGAAAATAATTCCATAACTTCTTCTCTATGCAGGTTTTCTGATGTTATCTTCATATTTGGATGAGATATAAAAAATAGGATTACTTGGCTTCTTTACTTTCTTCCCCATCCCCACAAGTCTGTGAATTTCTTTCAAACAGATATTAATCCCATTTTAATGGAGCCCCAGCATCAGAGTATTTAATAATCTGCTCATAACTGAAGGAAGCTTTGCTGTCTTTGACTAAGGCTAGATACAAAAGCATAATCCCAATATCAGGGGACTTGTCCACTTACCATCCAGGACATCTGTTGTTGTATCTGTTTCCCTGAACTTACGCTTACCATTTTTGTTGTTGTTTTCTTTTGTTTTAATATAGATAAATAAATAAATAAATAAAGTAAGCATCTCATTGTATCCCAATGTCTTGCCAGCAGAACCAGAGGTTACAGTCTACTCGTTTCATTGACGTTTCATTCAGCTTACGATTTTACCAGAAGGTTATACTTTTCCTAATTATTTCCCTCCTAAGGGCTTTAGTATTATAGTACATTTTAAGTGAAGAGTGCCTACTGCTTGCTAGTTATTCTCCTAAGAATTACTTGTAGCTCCTCTAATTAATAAAAGTATCAAGGAACACAACTAAATGAGGTGTGCCTGTTGATAGTTTAGGGCTTATGAGGTAAGGCGAACAGTGCAGGTATCAAACAGATGGTTTGGAATGGAGATGTCATTCATTAGTGTGTTAATCAGTATAAACAGCTTTATTATTGTATAAGCCTCAGGATGAAATCAGCAATTTCAGTTACTGTAAGATGTTGCTTTATCTGCTACTAAACACAAATGATCTGTTGCATGTACTATTCTGCTTTAGGCTGGAGTTCTGTCAATTTATGTGGATGAAGATATAGTGTATCCTCCTTGCCAATGACTTTATTAATGCTATTTAAGTTCTGGGACCAGCAGTTGGCATAATGGCTATGTCGCTGGACTCCCATATAGTCCACCATGGTTTTGAGTCCCGGACCCGGTGGCTTAAACTCACACCAGGCATGTGTGCATGTGTGCCCAAGATCCCAAGAGGAGAATGGAGGAGAAAGTATTGCAGTGTGGTCATCTCCCCTGGGAGGTGATTTCTAGCTTTCTGTCTCTCTGTCTGTCTCTGTCTTTCTGGTAAAGGTGAGTGTAGGCACCCTACAGCAAAAATATTTTAGAAAAAAGAAGTTTTACCTTAGTGGGACCAACTCAAGCCTTTTTCAGAAAAATGGACATCAGATTGAGAGTTATTGATAAGTTTATAAATACCTTATTTGAAATTTCCATTTATTTCATTTTCCAGGACATAAGCAGTAGCCTTGAAAGAGCTAAAGTTACTTTCTTGAGAGTCCTAGTAAAATTTTGTTTTTTTGTTTTTTTTATTCTTTTCTTTTTTGTTTGTTTTGTTTTCTTGTACTTCAGTGGGGGTTGGGGCAAGCTTTTATCCTAAATAACAAAGAACAGAGGCAGAGAGCTATTCATAGTCTGATTGTTAATATTCACATTCACTCTTAGGATAATTGTTTGTTCTGGTGAAACTCCTTGGGAAAAGCTTTCAAAGAGAAAATACACTTAGTCCTCACCAAACAATTCCATGTCTATGATAATTTCCCTGCTCTATTTATCAGGTGAAGATGGAAAAGCTACTTGAGTGACAGGGTCTTTCAGAAATTGGTAAATTTCAACAAATTTCTTTGGTAGAAAATAGAATAAGCAATACAACAAATTGGACTTTCTGAATGTTTCATTTAAAATGTATTAATAGATGGCATTTCTTAAACCAGGATGAAGAAACAAACCAGCATTTTCTAATTGCTTATCCGTTTGCTTTCTGGTTTACACAGCTTCTGTAACCCCACAGCCAGAGCGTAAACTCCATCCCGACAGGGCCCTATCCATCTCCTTCATCTTCCAGCACTGTCTTAGGGTCTCATGGAAACTTACCTAGGCCCAGTTCTCAAGGAACATAAAGGAAGGACTGAACGGCTAGGAAAAGATTACTATCTCCAAAGTGTTACCTAGTTGCCCATGGGTGTTATGGATAGCTTCACTGCTGAGTTAGTTAGCCTCCATTGTACTCCTGAAGATGTCCTTTCCTCTCCAGATGCTAAATGGTGGCACATCTTCTTTGTCTGCATTGCAAGGACACCATGTTTATGTGACATTGTGAAAATCATCCTGAAAAATTTGACTTACTTTACAAATATCTGGAGACTTTATGATGAATTGTTCTTTTTCTTTCTTCAAGTAGGAAATAATGAGTTCAACAATTTTATGAGAAATACATTAGCTAGCATGGTAGACTACCTAGCATTCTGCTTTCTAGTCCTCCATGTTCTTATAACAAAGATGAGGTGGTGGCTAACAAGGTTCTGAAGATTTTTTTCTAGCTAAAATCTAAGATTCTATTTTAGGATTTGATAATATCTGTTTTATCTCCCATTCACTTCAACACATTGTAAAAGACTAGATGAACCAATAGAAAAAGGAAAGATCAGCTCTATAACTTAAGGTCATTTAAGCTCCAGAAGAGTGTGAAAAAGAAAAATAAATGGGTAAGCACATACATGAGAAGGAACAGGTCTTCTTCCTCATTGTTTGTTGAAGTTCTTTTATCACAAAGACTGTCAATGGGAGACGTGAATGAGTAAACAGAGGCCATTTCAGCCTAGAGCACAAGTTATAGTGATTAACTAAATTATCCTTTTCCCAGATGGTGATTGACTAGTAAGTTTTAAAAATTAGGTAGAGAAAAAAAAATCAATAAAATTTGAAACTTCTTCTTCAAGTTCGTATGAGGGAATGTCAAAAAGTTCATAGAAATCTTACTAATGTTTTAAAAAGTTTAAGTGGAATAAAAGTATAAATTTATTTTGGTGCCCCCCAAAATGAAATCTTTGCATCCTTTTTTCATAATACACATTTGCCATAAACTTTAAAAAAAAAAAAAAACCCTTGTATCTTTGACTAAGAATGTAACTTTTTTTAATTTTTAGAGCAGTTGATTTATGAAAGTCAGTATTTGATCTAGTAATTGTATGAGATAAACTAGAGACTTGACCAAGGTATTTCTGCTTGATCAAAATTTAATTTCTGTTTAAAAATAGCAATTTACTATAGTAATAATAATTTCTTGTGCACATTTAGAAAATGAAGGTCATCAAGGAAAATACAATAAAACAATCATTACTTTATCACAACTCTTGGGTATATATATATATGTGTGCACGGAATACACATAGATACACACTTTTGACTGTTATTTGCTAAAGGTGGGCATTTACTATATTTCTGTACATGTGGTTTTAAAACAACTTATTCACAAAAATTATAAATTGTTCATGTCATTTCGTAACTTTTTAAGTATCCCTTTCTCACTTTTATTTAGGTTTTTGCTACAGGGTATACTCACCAGAGAAAGACAGAGAGAGAGAAAGTGAGAAATCATCCCCTCAGAGAGGATGGCCAAGCTACAATCCCTTCTCTTCCATTCTCCTCATGGGATTTTGGGAGCACACACAAACATCCTTCTCTTCCATTCTCCTCATGGGATTTGGGGAGCACACACAAACACGCATAGTGTAATTTTCAAGCTGCTGATCCAGGATTCAAAGTATGGTTGGCCATGTGGTAGTCCAGTGCCTTAATCACCATGTAACCTACTGGCCCCTAAGTTTGTCATTCTTATGCATGTTATTTTTATTGGCTGGAAGAGTTGTTACTACCAAAAATGTATTGAGATTACCTTCCATTTTTAATATAGTTGACTATACTTTATTGCACATGTTAAGGATTTCCTACTAATGATTAAACTGATATGTGTGTGTATATACACACACACACACACACACATATATTTCTACTATCTGCCTGGCAATCTGCAAGATAGATGTAGATCTCTGGATGAGATTGATACATATCTTCATAATGAAACTCACATTCTATAACAGGAAAACAATAAAAAACAAATTGAGATTAATAAAATTATTCAGGGTTGTTATAGAAGGGGATTATAAGCATTTGAGTTATACTCTAACTGATAGAGAACAACAATGAGGACTTAACTTTGATAGGGTTGTCACTAATTATTTCAATGATCTATGCAAATCAGTACCAAAAAAATATTGTTTCAATAAATAATGCTGGGTCAATAATTGACATTAAAAATAAATTCCAGGTGGATTAATGAGTTGAGCAGTGGAAAATATTCAAATGAACAAACATAGTCTGGAAATTATAGGTGAGTAGTTTTCTCTCTATGTGAAAGATTCTAGAAATAAAAGCAATAGAAAAAGTTACAAATACAGATGTAAATTTATTTGTTTAAAAAGTTCTAATCTTCACAAATGTAAAACAGTTAAATAAACATTTTCAACAAATAGGAAATAACTATTATTCAAAATACTAAGTCCTTATGATTTATAATGAAATGTTTTTCCTTAAAAACAGAATAAATGCAAAGATCATAAAGAGTTACTAATCAAAGAAACACAAATAATCAATAAATCCAAGGCAACCATTAGTATCAATCTTCTCATTATTTAATTGCATATTTAGATGACAGTCATTGTGGTGATAGTGGGTGGTGGTTATTTTTCCCTTAAGGATTTCTACATACTAAAAGTTTTTATAAATAAGTGTATATATAACTCTTGGTACTATTTGCAGTTGGCTCAGGCAGAGGAGTGCTGCTATATGATGCTAGAGTCATATGGAAAGGTCCAGTGTTCAAATCTCAGGTCCTCCTGAGTGTACTGAATACACCCTAGGTATACTTGTCATCATTGCTGGCTGGAAGACATAAATAAATAAACTCTGAAATATTTATACAGGTTACAAAAATAACTAAAGGTTCTCATTTAATTATGATGATCATAAGAATCTACATGTATAACCCTTATTTTTATGTCGCTGTCATATTAAGAACATAATACTTAAAAGACTAGAGGTGGGCATTCAGGATGTAGATAGATGAAGCTTGTCTTAGTACATCTTCTTTCCTTTCCCTATAAGGCATAAAGCTGTTAAAGATACCATCTACAATGGTAGTTCTTTATAAGTCTTCAGCAATAAGTGCAAAATTCTATTCTTTATTCTTAGGCTCTAGACTGCAATATCTTTTATGCGATCTCTTTGATATGTTTACAGACATTGAGATCCCATGATTCTTGCATCATATTTAGTACTAGCAAGTCCCTTACTTATGGGATGGGTGACAAGGAGGTTTCCAGGTGTCTCTAGCACTCAATTGGCTCAGGAAGCTCAGATTCCTGCAATAGGAAGAAAGAGGGGGGGGGGG
>NW_006159674.1:0-13032 GCF_000334495.1 Tupaia belangeri chinensis | reverse complement strand
AAAAAAAGCTTTCAAAAAATGGTTTTCTTTAGGCAGTACATTTCCCTTTGGGCCTACCTTCCCATATAGATTCAAAAATAAAATTATCCAATTTTCTCTTTTTCATCATGAGAATAATGAAATTGTCCTCTTATTTTACCTGCACAGCATTGTTTATAACTCAGCTCAAATTGTATTGTTGCACAAAGAAACAGATATCCCAACTTTTCCCTTTAGTAGACCTGAGAATAATCATTGCTAATGTAGAGAAGAAGAAATAAAAGAAAAATTGTATATATACATACACACATACATATATACACAGACATTAATATATTAGTATTCATATGTTCATATACAGATATTTAAAATAAGTACATTTATATATTAGTATGCATTGGCTCAAAACAGTATACTGTATATGTTCATATACAGATATTTAAAATAAGTACAAAGGTTGAACTCATGAAAATACTGAAGCTGGCTAAGAATCCTTAGAATTATATTTTTTAATTTGTTAAAGGGTACATGCACCTACTGGAGAGAGAAAGAGGGAACATGAGAAATCACCCCCTCTCTCCAGGGGAGGTGGCCATGTCAAACTCTCTTCTCCTGCATTTCTCTTTCTGAATTTTGGGCACACACACACTGTGTCCAAGTGTTTTCTTCTCCATCTTCTTATTTTTTTAAAAAAGGTTTTACCTTAAGGCACCTGCACTTGCCAGGGAGAGAGAGAGACAGTGAGAAAGTAAGAACTCACCTCCCTGGAGAGATGACTGCACTGCAGTCCCTTCCCCATTCTCCTCCCAGGATCTTGGGCACACTCACTCTTGTGCCTTGTGTCAGTTTCAAGCTACCAGGTCAAGGACTCAAAACGTGGGTGGTCACATGGGAGTCCACTGACTAAACCCTTTGCACATGCTGGTGTCCAGAGTCTTTCTTTCTTTATTCTTAAGAGAGATTTTTGCTATAGGGCACATGTTCTTACCAGAGAGACAGAGAGAGAGAGAGTGACAGAAAGTGAGAAATTATTCCCTCGGGGAGTTTTAAGCTGCCAGGTACAGGACTCAAACCGTGGTTGACTACGTGGGAGTCCAGTGACATAACCATTACACCATCTGTTGTTCCCCCAGAGTGTTTTCAAAACCACTAGGTCCAGGACTTCAACCTTGTAGGCGGCCATGTGTGATGCTTGGTCTAACCACCGTTCCACCAGCTGGCCCCCCGTAGTATCCTCTTTAGTTCTCTTTTGTTTCTCTGTTTATGTATTTACTTTTGTTTTTGAAAGACACCTCTGCTCACTTGGAGCCATCTGAAAATAGTAGAAATAATGTGTAAAATGTACTCTAATAATCATGCTCTCTAACCAAAGCTTTTGTGGTTGTAAGGAATAAAAAGATATTCCCTCTGAATGGCCCAAATAAAAAGGAGTAAATTTGATATAAACATATCTGGGCTGCCCTGAACAAAGTATATATAGGTATGTCTCATACACATTATAGCTGATACCTGATAAGTCACTGGTTATGAAGGGAGACTGATTGCCTATGTTTCACTTTTTCTAAGACTCCATCTCTTCTGCTTCATTTTCCTTCCATGAAGACTGTTGTCTTCTACCTTGTTATCTAATGTAGCAGACTCATGGCCATCTTAGAGTCTACAGAGACGTTCAGCTCAAGCACCTTCCAGCCACTGAATACAGTTAAGATGCACCTATTTCCTTTCCTGAGAAAGATATTTTGCTTGATTAATGGCTGGATGATGGACGCCTAGTTTGGGGTCAAATTTACAGTCCTGGGCCAAACAGCTATGACCAGAGTATACAATCCTGTGTTCATGTACACTGCCCTTTTCAAGAATATGGGAAGAGTAGAAGTATCTGTAAGATAATGAGAGCAGGGGCCCGCAGGTGACATAGCAGTTAAGGTGCTAGACTCTCACGTGGTCAACTGTGGTTGGAGTCCTGGACCCAGGGGCTTTAAACTCATGCCAGGCACATATGCGTGCATGTCCAAAAAACTGAGAGGAGAATAGAGGAGAAGGATTGTAGCATGCCCATCCCCTATGGGGGGTGATTTCTCACTTTCTCTCTGTGTCTCTCTGGCGAGGGTATGTACTCTTTCTCTTAGAAAAAAGAAATATATATATATACACACACACATAATAATACATACGTGACTGGGGAAGATATTATATGGTTTTTAAAAGTAATTTGACATCCTTTAAATCACTCATATTATTTTTGTATACAATGTCACTGTGTATCCCAAGAAAAATGTTAATAATGATTTTAGGTTTTGTCTGATCTTACACCTTTAAACCAGCTTGATCCATTTCCTGAATTCAGCTTCACTTATTGTTATTAAAATCAATTGTTCAAAGCTCAAAGCTATCTCTGTACCTATTTCCAGCCCTAGTCCCATTTTGGTTTTTAATTTCTTCCTGGCTGCTGGTCCTTAAATTTGTCATATCAGTGACACTGCAGTTAACCAGTAGCCTTGTCTTATTCTCTTTGTCTGGACCTTCCACACTCTTTAGGAATCTGCTCATCTCCTCGATGCCTGAGGTAGAGTAACTACCTTAGTCCAGTCCTGCCATCCAAATCCCAGAATTATTGGTGGTTAGCAAAAGTCTTCACCCCTTCCAAGGTGTTCTTTAGGGGTTTACCTGCCTCATGTGATGCTCGAGTTTCCTTCTAAGAAGAGTTAACAGGAACTTTTGCCAGCAGAAGCAGAAGTTTCTTATAACTTTATTGATGATGTCTACAGAGTAGAAAATATTGTTTTCAGATTTATTTTCTGGCACATATGAATGAAAACCAAATCAGCGGTTAGACAGGTAGGAAGAAAATGGGGCTATTAAAGTGAAAAATTTAGGTCAGGAAAATCATCCGGTTGGAAGGTCATCTTAGGTAGAATGACACCTTTTCAGGCTAATGACATCACTTGCACATATAAATTCCTCATGTTCATATTTGTGACATTTTATCTTAGTAAGCTTTCAGACCTATATGAGTCTCTAGTTTAAAATGCAGAGAAATCACTCACTTCAAGAACGCTCCCAGGCTTCTTGATAAATTTCCATTGGTCTTTCCATCCAAGGCGGGTTTAATAAGCAGTCTGAGTCTCTTAGCAGCAATATCAAAGCGCTGATGCTCTTCTTCTTCTGCCCAAGATCTATGCCCTGACACGGGGTTGTGCCACATCCTAATCTTGGCACACCGAGCAGTTACTCAGTTTGCACAGCAGTCTGAATGACTCACTTTATCACCCTTCAAAGTTAAGAGTTATGAGCAGAATAGCTTAAGGAAATTTCAATGCTCAACCATCCTTGCATAAAATGATACTTAAAAAATACTTCAACAATTCAGAGGGCAAAAGGAGACGTAGCTTAGTTCCCTCCTTAGAATGGAATAAGGGCGCCATCTAGTGGTGTGGCAATTAAGGTAATTGGATCCCTTGTGGTCCACTACACTACTAGGTCCCAATTGTCTGGAGAAGTTAAGGCATGACCATACCCCATTAGAAGATGCTTTCTCTCTCTCTGGCAAGTCCACGTGACCTCTGGCAATTAAAATAAATAAATAAATAAAAAGACAAAGAATTAATGGGCCAGTAATGAAGCACGGCCCTGTGTACCTTTCTTCTTGAAGTTATGCATCCATCATACATATCTTAAGCGCAAGGTAAAAACACGGGACTAGATGATCCTGTTCTGAAATGCCAAGTTTATTTTATTTTTTGGAGATGTTTTGCTGGAGGGCACGTGCGCTCGCCAGACAGAGAGAGACTGAGAGACAGAAAGCGAGAAATCACCCCCCGGGCAGATGGCCGCGCTGCAATCCCTCCTCCTCCATTCTCCTCTTGGGATCTTGGGCACGCACGTACACGCACCGGGCGTGAGTTTTAAGCCACTGGGTCCAGGATGTGAACCACGGTCGACTACGTGGGAGTCTAGCAACATAGCCATTACGCTAACTGCTGGTCCTGAAATGCCAAGTTTCTAAGGAGACATTTTATCTCTTTTCAGTATCTCCATAACCTTCTCCACTTAAGATGTTACAGCAGAAAGGCAGAAAGGGAATATGTTAAGCCTTTGTGAAAATTTAAAAACAAATGTAAATCAGTTGAGAAAAAAAAAATCAATGTGTAATTCAATCCTGTGTTTCTCCTGAGAGGGTGATAATGCTGCCATCTCTTTACACAGAAAGGTAAGAGACTAAATAGGTTAATTAATTACTTAACATGAAAAATTAGAATTCCCTGTCCTGTCCTGTTTTGGCCCCTTATCTGGTGTTTTTGTTTGTATGTTTGTTTGTTTTTATTGGCTATTTGACCTTGATGACATGAAAGCTCTCATTTATAAACAAGATGCTTGAGTTAGATGATTTCTAAAGTCATTACTCAGTGACCATGTTCTCATTCACGGTTCTGTAACATAGCCTGACTCAGTGGCCTAATGATTAAGGCAGCTGAATCCCACATGGTGACCATGCAGTTTGAGTTCTAGTCTAGCGGCTTGAGATAAGCTAGATGCATGTGCCCAATAACCTGAAAGAAGGAAGAGACAAATGAGAAGAAATGGAGGCATGACCATTCTCTATGGGGATTTCTTTCTCCCTCACTCTTTGTATCTCTGTCTCTCTAAAAAAACATGTGCACCTTCTAGCAAAAAGATAATAAATAAATAAACAAACAGCACAGTTATGTTATTATGCCCACTTTCTTTCCGTCATACTGGTGAACCCTAAGGAAGTATTATTGTTTTCCACATCTTTACTTCACAAACTTGCTTATTCTTATTAGTAGAAACTGAATTTTTTTTTTTTTTGGAGAGATTTTCACTGTAGGGCTCGTGCGCTCGCCAGACAGAGAGAGACATAGAGACTTGCTTATTCTTATTAGTAGAAACTGAATATTAAAGCAGAACATGAACATGAATTTTAAAAATTTGGTCAAAACAGAGCTACAGCCATTATAGCTACCTAAAATTCCAGACGATGCTAAGAAACACTACCAAATGATAGATATTAATGACTTACTCTTTTTCTGTGCTGAATTGGCTAAAAGCATTATTTTATAATTGCACAATTAAAAAGTCTGTAAGTCTTTTTGTTTATTTGTTTTAATAAGAATTCCATAGGCTGTTCCTTTAAAATTGCAAAAGCAGTCATTAAACTTTTAACATTGTAAGTCTAACTTGCCACTGGATAGAAAAATAATGCGGGGTTGGCAGATTTTATTTAAATGTAGATGCTTTACATCTTTTCTCACAAAGACCATAGTTATGTGAGTAATAAACTTAATTAGAATTAAAAACACCATCAGTGAAAAAGGAATTCTCAAGAAATTTAGAAAGATTAGCCAAAGTGAATAATTGCATTGTTGTCCATAAAGATCTCTTGGAGATTTAGTAAAATTCCCTGTGACGTTAGAGACATTAGCTATACTAAACGTAAGTGCAATTATTTAGAAGTTCTTGGAGATCCAACTCATAAAGATTGTGGGTGAGAACAACATAAACAATTAGAATGTTTTGGCATCACCCTTTTTTAAAGCTTTCTGGGAGGGGAATTCCTGCTTTCCGTCAATGATAATATTTTATGCTGATATATTACACTGAAGTCAATGTATTATGGAATGAGTTAAGTTAATTTTCTTCATTTTGTGATTAGAGGAGATGGAGGACTGTTGGCTGCATTTGGGTTATAAGGATAAATCATGGCACATGATGTAGGATTTCCAGGTTTTCATCAATACACTGTAGTATTTTTGAGCACTTTTTAGATATTTGGAAAAATTATCTAGTATTTAATTGCTTTAAAAGGACATCAAGGTACAATATGTGCCAGCATTTTATTTTTGTAAGTTAATGGGGGTTGTTCTACAATAGAAAACAAATAACTGGAATGATAAAAAAAAAAAAATGAGGAATAATCACATGACATGCCATGGTCAAATTCCCCAAACTTTATGTGGGTTGAGTTGATATATACTTTAAAATCATGGGGACCTAATAGCTGAAAACAAACTCCAGGCTGAACATACACATGTATACATAGAGCACAAAAGATTGATGAAGATATATTTACTTGTAAATGTAACTTTTTTATCGTATTTTGTTAAAAAATGCTTTTTATAACCCATTAAATTAATTTCACAACATATCTGTGGGTGTAACCTGCAGGTTGAAAAATCTTAGATTAGAAAGAAAAGCATATGTGGTCATGAACACCATAAAATAATATTATATGTCTATAATATTATAATATTATATTATATAGAGAGAAATGAACAAGGCACAAGTAGGTGCAGAGGAAATTATGTTTAATTAGGGTGGGAATGTCAGGATCATCTGCCCAAAAATGCCTTAATATATAAATAAGAATCACAAAGATGGCAGGGTGAAAATGTGGATGAGGTTGAGGAAAAATTCTGACAGTAGGGAAAAGATGATGTTTGAGTAGTATGTTGAAGACTAACCAGCCTTTGTTGGAGGGAGTGGAGCAAAGAGCATGTCCACTGCCAGAGAGACAGAAAAAAGAGAGAAAGAAAAGAAAAATAGAGGTAGAAGACCCCCTCCTCTACCCAATGGAGCAAGATCATATGACAATCCCTTCTCCATTTCTCCATCCTGTTGGGATTTGGGACATACAGTCACATGTGCCTGGTGAGGTTGACAAGCTGCCAGTGCTGAGATTCAAACCAAGGTCAGCTACATGAGATCCAGCTTCCTTAACCACTAGACCATGGGGCCATCATTGAATAGCTTTCTTGAAAGCCATTGTTTCAGGATTATAAAGTCTTGTATGTCATGCTGAGGAACACACAGTTTTTCATTCCCTAATAAATGGGAAGATGTAAGACTGCACAATGGTTATGACTGTGGCTGCATAGGTTGAAATTCTGACTTCACTACCTACTAGCTATGGAATTGTAAGCAAATTACGTCCCACTTCTGTGCCTCAGTTTTCTCACGTATGCATAGGGATGATAATACTACTTGCCTTTCAGAGTTGTACACATTAAATGTGTTAATTTGTTTAAAATTTTATTTGTCTCCCAAAAAACTGCAATAAATATTAGCTAATATTATAGAAGGATGCTTTGCAAGTTAAGTGGAAAAAGATAAGAAATTATTACTGATTTATACAATCCTGTGTAAATCAGAATTGGCAAGCTATGACATGGGGTTTAAACCTAGCCAAGGGTCTATGTTTTTGTAGTCTGCAAGTTACGAATGTTTTTAAGTATATTTTTAGGTGTTGTGACAAAGAAGAAAAATATCCAACAGAAACTGTGTACTCCCAATGAAGACAAAAATTAAAAATTCACTGCCTAGGTCTCTATAAAAAAAGTTTGCTGGGCCAGGAGATGGCATAGTGGTTATTTTACTGTACTCCCATATGAGCAATTACAGTTCGAGTCCTGGACTCTATAGCTTGGAAATTATAGTAGGTGCATGTACAGCAGGCGCATGTGCATGTATGCCTAAGATCCCAGGAGGAAAATGGAGGAGAAGGGATTCTGGCATGGCCATCCCCCCCCTGGGCGTAGTTTCTCACTTTCCCTCTCACTGTCTGTCTCTCGTGAGTACACATGCCCTATGGCAAAAACCTCTCAAAAAAAAATTTGTAGATGTAAAAAATGGCTACATGTAACCAAATGGCTGGGATGAAAAGTGAAAATAATGACCCAAAATGAATACAAATATCTCCAAGGTTCTCAAACTTCTGAAAGTTTTCTTCTTTTCGCAGTTCACCAATGTGGTTGATACTGTTGTTTGCTGCCCAGATTCTTTTTAGACTGAAATCTCAATCTCCGGCAATAGGGAAGAGAGTCTGTAAGTTAAAGACTGCTGAAAGTTCTTAGCTACCTGTCTGAGAATTGCCTTCAGTAAGGGCAAGAGGTTTCACCCAAAGTGAATCGTCTCCGTAGGAGTAGTCAGAATTCAATGAGTCTTTTATGTAAGGGAACAAAATGTGAACACCTTATTTCAATTGAGGAAACTCCATAGGGTAATCACTTTCGGAGGTCTGCTTGAAAACTTTATTAAAATTAAATCACACTTCAATCTCTCCCTCTGCCCATGATTTCTTCACTTCCTATGGGTGTTACTTCTGAAAATACTCCCCTGAGAACATTCTAGCTGTAAATATCATCTAAGAGCCTGTTTTCTGGGTAAGCCAAACTAAGATGATGGGTATCAATAGTAGTTCAAGAAAGCAGATTCTAAAATGGGATTCTACAGCTGGATTACATACCCTCCCCAACTGGCAGTAAGGATGGTATCAATGACAGGGTGTGTGATACTGATAGTCTTGGCTTGTCATAGTAACACCGGTGGTACCATGTTCCTGGTGTTAAACTAGGAGGGAAGCTGTGTAAAGGAAAGCACTAGCTGATGCAGTATCTTAGATGTGTGAAAGGGTTGGGAAAACCAAGGGCATGCATGTCCCCAGGGATTTTCCCACAAAGGCTGAGTCTACAGCTGCTGACTGTCCAAACTGACAGTGAAAGACACAAACACTTAGTTCCAGTAAGGCCTTCCCTTGAGGAGACCAATCAGCTACTCAGAGGCAAGTTAATTACCTTGGAGACTTTCTTCCTTGGGAAGAGAAGCCTTTCATTTTGAGTAGAATTGACAGTCTGAAAAAGAATTTGTGCTTTGTCTTCAGACTCTCAGTCATTACCTTTAAAGGGTGGTTTATAGTGTTTCTAATCAATCCACACATGACCTCACATTGCATCAGAGCAAAGAATTGCAATTTGAAGTGAAAGGGAAGTGCAGCGGTGTGCACGCTCAGATACCACACCTCTTAGAAGCTGCTCACCTGTTCCGGTAATGGGATAGCTGTATGAAGGCTAACTGAGGGGCCACTCTGGAAAGGATGGATGCCATTCTCTGACACTCACCATACCTCCCTGAGGACTGTTACTATAAATGATGTTGTACTCCAACAAGCAGAGTACATGGTCTGGAACTAAAGGTGAAAGTAGAGTGACCTTATATATCATTGCTTCTCATAACCCACTGGCAAATTTATGCTGCGACTCTGGGCTGTGCCTGTCTAGAGATCCCAGCTCCCAGAGTGTGAATGCTTCTGTAAGAGAACAAGTGTCTCATTAAACTTTAAGCTCTGTTTGTATCCCAGACACTAGATTATTTGGGCCAGGAGACCAGGAAGCAAAGAAGTGAGTCACCATCTTTGCAGGCGTTAACAAGCCTCTTCATAGCATGTACTGTTATACAATAAGGATAAGGAAGACAATGTCTGGCACATAGAAAACTGTCAAGTATTTGTCTATACTTTCTTGCACAATTTTGATAATACATGAACAAGTGCAGCCCCCATGATTTGAGAATATTGTAGTTACTGAAGGGTTTAGATCATTCAGTGGAGGTATAGAACAATAGCCCCCAAGATTACACACTTCACCTAATTCTTATGGTTAAGAATATGATAAAATACCACCATTATAACCATATTGCCTTGCAAGCAAAAGAAACTTAATGATGTAATTAAGGTTACTAATTGGTTGAATTAAAAATAGATTAGGGCTGGCTCCTGGCATGGTAGTTGTGGCAGCTGGATCCCACGTGGCTGGATGTGCATAGTTTGAGTCCTGGACCCAGAGGCTTGGCCGGCATAAAAGCCCATGTACAAGTGCCCCAGCTCTATTGTGTGCTCACCCAAAATCAGAAAGGAGGGACAGATGGAGGAGAGGAGACTGCAGGGTGGCCATTCTTCGTTGGAGGTGATTTCTCACTCCCCTCCCCCAGTGAGTACGAAATTTAAAAAAGAGTAATAAAATAGATTATTCTGGACTATGTAAGCAGGTCCACTGTAAAAAAAAACAAACAAACAAACAAACAAAAAAAAAAAAACAAAAAAAAAAACACAGGAACTTTAAAAGTAGAAAAGAGAAGAGATTAAGTATTGGGGACATAGGTGGTGCAGGTGAGAGAGCAAGGCCTGCTTTGAATGTCTTTCCTGCTAGTTACCACCTGTGAGTCCTGGGCATGCCACTAACACAATGTATTTCCTCATCTGCAAAATACAAAATACAAAATCTTAAAAAGATTTCTGTGAAAAATAAGTTTGATATAATGATTTATGAAAAGGGAGCAGATGCAAGGTACTTAGTAAATGTTAATTTCCTTCTTTTTTATTCTAATATATTGAATGTTAGTAACAAAAAATTCTGATGGTAATTAATGTATGGATATATGGGGCCCATCCAGTAAAAGGTTCTACCTCTTAAGGAAATGAAAATTGAATGAAGGATAGGAGACTTTATATATTTTTTTCTTCAAAAAGCTTATAGTAAAGGGAACCAGCAGTTAGCGTAATGGCTATGTCGCTGGACTCCCACGTAGTCAACCGCGGTTCGTGTCCCGGACCCGGTGGCTTAAAACTCACGCTGGGCGCGTGTGCGTGCGTGCCCAAGATCCCGAGAGGAGAATGGAGGAGAAGGGATTGCGGCGTGACCATCCCCCCTGGGGGGTGAGTTCTCGCTTTCTGTCTCTATGTCTCTCTCTGTCTGTCTGGCGAGCGCACGCGCCCTACAGTGAAAATCTCTCAAAAAGAAAAAAAAAAAGCTTATAGTAAATGCATAAATGCATGTAATGAAAATACTATGCATGCATAAATTCCAAAACATTTTTACACCAGACAAAAACTTGTATTTTCATTTCCATTTTCCATGAACTTTTTAGAGTTCTCGTGTGTATGTGTGTGTGTGTGTGTGTGTAATAGATATTGTGTACATGTATGTATGTATAATAGGCAGAGATGAGATTTTAGAATAGTCATCTAGGACTTTGCAAAGTTTGATAGTTATTTGAAATTAACATTGGAATTAGATCTGATATTGCAACCTAGTAGTAACTCCTTTTATTACTGTTCCTTTGCTTTTTGTATTTGACCTCATTACCATCAAAGTTTCATGAACTGAAAAAGAGCGCTCGCCCTCCCCTTAGTACCGCCTTCACTGTGGTTGCGTTGTCCATAATGAATAGTTCTAGATAGGAGTGTTTGTCTTCCCAGCGTGGAGTGCTCGCTCTGCACCTGCTCCTCTGCCTCTCTTCACTTCCAAACACAGATAATTTCCTCCTGTGGCGACTGTGCGCAGAATAGCCAAACACTTAGCCAGCCAAATGAACTCACCAGAGATGAATAGAACATCAAACGGACTGGAAGGAAAACATCCCAAGCACTGTGTCTGTTCGCCCCAGACCTGCAGACTGTAAGGGGACTAAGAGAGCTGCCTTAGAAGGTGAATGCATACGCACCAAAGGAGCATGTGAACACCGGCTCCTCAAAATGCAGAGAATAACAGCGTTGGGGCTGTGCGCTGCTGATGCCTCCTGGTTGAGTGTGGTGAAATTCATGTTCAGTCCCTCTGAAAGTATTTATTTTTAAACTCTCCTTGGATGTCTAGCAAGCTGCCTGTCTGAACTAGATATTAACACTGTTGCAGAGACTCCAAAGATGATTTTGATTTCTGCTTGCTCTCAGAACTCTCTTCAGGCACCCTGAGGGATTTGTAGATATCTTGCCTTGGTAGAGAAAGTGATTTGATGTCTAATGCTTGTAAACAGGTCATAATAAAAAGGGTCCGTAGCCCAGCTAGTGATATTTTCATTCAAGCAATGGACTTTTGGAGCTAACAGCTACTGTTAGTGTTAACTCTTCAGTGGAAAAGACCATTATTTAAGCAGAGATTTTGACAGTCTCGTTTACCAAAAGGTTATCTTTTATTAAACTTTAAAAGTTTCAAGAGCCCCTGAAAGTCCAGATTACACTTAAAAACAAACAAAAGAAAGCAAAATAAACAAAAGAATCTTAAATGGAACTCAGAATTTCAAACAGCTGTCCTGTGTGCAGTAATACTCATGGTGGACCAAGTTATGAATATTGGTTAATATTGTAATTTCTCTGACTTAGTTACATACTAAACAGAGAAAGATAAAGATATTTCAAATTCACATGTTTTAGAAACAGTATATTTTTATTCTGTCGTAAAAGTTGTGTATGGGGACCAGCAGTTGGTATAATGGCTATTTCACTGGACTCCCACATAGTCGACCATGGTTTGAGTCCTGGACCCAGTGGCTTAAACTCATGCTGGACGCATGTGCGTGTATACCCAAGATCCTGAGAGGAGAATGGAGGAGAAGGGATTGTGGTATGGCCATCCTCCCTGGGAGATGATTTCTCACTTTCTGTCTCTCTGTCTCTCTGCCTCTGTCTTCCTGGCGAGTGCATGCACCCTATAGCAAAAACTTCTCTCTCAAAAAAAAGTTGCATATGTTTCTAAGGGACTATTTAGGAAGACCAGACAAGCATTAAAGAAAAAAATCAAATTACCTGGGCCAGCCAGTGGCCTGGTGGTTCAGGTGGCTGGATCCCACGTGGCTGAGCCAGCTGCACAGTTCAAGTCTCAGACCTGGTGTCTTGAAAAACATGCTGGGCACATGTGCATGTGTGCCCCAAATCCCAAAGGGATGGAGAAATGGAGGGGAAGGGATTGCAGTAAGACCATCTCCAATGGGAGTGCTTTCTTACTTTCCCTGTCTCCTTGCTATTCCTCCTCAGAGAGTGCATTGGCAAAAATAAGAACCCCCCCAAAAAAAGCAACAAACAAACAACAACATTAACAAATGCCTTCTGGCAACATTTAAAAAATATGTGATATGTTGTCTTTCTATAGAATAAATATAAAAAGGGCTTTTTGAGAAGAATGCTAGTTATCATTAATACATACAGGAAAATATGGATGAGGAAAAGCTATGTGTGTGCAGATGGAGCACAGTGGTAAGAAATGGAGTGACAGCTGAAGTCAGTGAGATATTGGAAGTGCAAGTCAAACTGGAGCCTGGTAGACTATCGTTAGGAATACAGAATTTGCTGTCAGTGACTGGGAAGTCTTTGGAGGATTTTGGACATAAGAGCAGCACAATCTGACTTATGAATATATTTAAAGATTTATTTATTGATTTCTTTCATAAGATAGAGAGACAAAAAGAGAGAAAGAAAGACAGAACCCC
>NW_006159673.1:3238479-3247184 GCF_000334495.1 Tupaia belangeri chinensis | reverse complement strand
CTCTAGCAAGCACAGGTGCCCTCTGACAATTAGAAAACAAAAACTTTGCTTCTGTGTAAGAGGTTTCAGCTGGAGGATTGACTGGTTGTATGTGAGTCTGGAGGGAGTAAAGCCAGTGGAATGGTAAAGGTGAAGGCTAGATGACAAGAAGGTACTTACTAAGTGGTAGCAGGGAAAACAGCTTTATGTAGCGATGAGAAAGAGGGTCTTAGGCTGGGAAGCAGTATGAGCCAACTTTTGTGAAGCTCACTCGGGCAGCTTTGTAGACAGTGTGTGTATTAGGAGCAGTAGAATCTAGGACAACAGATAGACCAGCAGGAGAAAACTGAAAAAAGCAATACTCTAGGTAAGGGAGTTTGGTGGCAGAGAGGAGACAGAAGTAGACTGACATGTCCTCTGCTTTACCAGTTGTATTGACAAGACATGGCCACAAGGTGCCAAGAATGAGTTCCAGCTATTTCATTATTATTATTATTATTATTATTATTATTATTTTGGAGGGGTTTTTGCTATAGGGCACATGTGCTCACCAGAAAGACAGAGAGAGATAGAGACAGAAAGCAAGAAATCACCCCCCCGGGGGGGGGGATGGCCACGTCACGATCCCTTCTCCTTCTCCTCTCGGGATCTTGGGCACGCATGCACATGCACCCGGCGTGAATTTAAGCCACTGGGTCCTGGACTCGAACCGCAGTCGACTACATGGGAGTCCAGCGACATAGCCATTATGCCAACTGCTGGTCCCACTATTTTATTATTTTATCCTTTGGAGAAGTGTCTGAGTATTGAGCTTTAGATTTTTGTAGAACAGCAGAAGAATATAATACTTTATCAGGATAGTGTAGTTCATGTAGAATGATTCTTTTTGAGGGAGAGATTAAGAATGCCTCTCAAGTTTCTCAGTAGTAATATGCAATGCCTCTAAAGTTAAATGTCTTAGAATGTGGCATTTAGAAAAAGTACAAAAGAAATAGTAAAACGATTATCAAAAAGTAGTGTCATTTCTCCCTACGCTAAGTTTATGTTCTCAGACTTTATTCACATAAATATCTTTGTAGGTTTTTCTAAAATATAATTTTATGAAAGTAAGTAAAAGGATTTGCCCAACTCATAAAAAGAGGAGAACAGGAGGTCAAAATTTTACATTTAAAATTAAGGCTTCTGTCAAATAAGACTTTATTTTCATTTCAGCCAGAGCCCGTGATTGACTGAAGAAACAAACACTCAGTAGGAGGCGGTGGCTACTGTGTCGTGCAGTGCAGCCTGTTAGAACCTAGTAGAAGAGACAAGATTTTTTTTTAAGAAGAGATTTTTGCTATAGGGCACATGTGCTCACCAGAGAGACAGAGAGACAGAAAGTGAGAAGTAATCCCCCAGGGGGAGTGGCCTTGCCACAATCCCATCTCCATTCTCCTCTTGGGATTTTGGGCACACATGCACACACACCCAGTATGAGTTTCAAGCCTCAGGGTCTGGGTCTGGTACCATGGTTGACCATGTGGGAGTCCAGCAAAGTAACCATTGCATCATCTGCTGGTTCCAGAAGGGACAAGATTGAACCATCTAAATGTTTCACATGAAATGACATTTAATCATGAACTTTTCAGGCTCTATACGTTTACATTACTGCTGTTTTTACCTCAGGAAAAGAGACGTGAAGCTTGTCAGAGTTCATAGGCCAGAGGTTTAAGTGATTTCTCATACATAAACAATTCATGTCATCTCCAGCGCCAGGTGTATGGACCCTGACTCTCAGATGGTTCACTCCACGAGACTAGTAAGTAGTTGAGTTTAATTTTGCAGTTTCTCTTTCTAAATCCTTTGCATAGATTCCAGAAGGATCCTTAGACTTAGCAGAAAGTAGCCTTTGGATCTCTTTCTTGGTTTTCTTTCCTACTTCCAGTTCATTCCCCATGTTGCACTATCCTATGTTCGTTTCGAACCGTTCCAGCTCTGGTTACCTCCCAACAATATAGAATCTCGACTGCAGCAGTCAGTACAGCATTGCGTAATAATAAACGAAGACAATGATTGTAACACCTTTATTTCTTTATTTAGATCTTTGCTATAGGGCACGTGTACTTGCTGAAGAGATGAAGAGAGAGAGAAAGAGAGAAGGAGGAAGTGAGAAATCATTCCCCTCCCCGGAGGGGTTGGCCACACCACAGTCCCTTCTCCAGTCTCCTCGGGATTTGGGGCATGCACGCACATGTGCCCAGCATGCCTTTTAAACTTCGAGGTCCGGGTCTGGAACCATAGAATCGGCCATGTGGGAATCCAGTGCCTTAACCACCCTGATACCTTCTGGCCCTGATTATGATACACTTCAAAATTGTGTTTCATAGCTAGTTTAGGGTCACCAGAGCTGAAACTACGCTACTTCCCTCCTTTAGTCCTTATCCACTCATTTCTATTCCTGCTAACAGTTTACGGGAGACTTTTTTCCCTTGTGCTTATCATTTTTATGAAATCAGACTAGTGGCCGAGTGATTATCCACTCTGTGCTACTCATCCTACAGATATAGTCCATAGTTGATCACAAACTCTCTCATCCCAAGTTCCAATTAGTAAATCTCGTAATTCTTATTCCATCTTCACGGAAGGTCATTTTTCTCTTGGCTGCCCTCCTGCACGGGGGAGAACTGCAGCAGATGGCTTATGGGGGTGTGTGTGGGGGGCAGTTCACTCTCTGTCCAGACGTTTCTTATCAGTCTGGCGACCTACTGATCAAGACACAGTACCATTCTTGACACTGCACACAGCCAAGGAATCAATTTACTTTCTGTTTCCAATATTTGTCTGATCATTTGGCTCGGTGCATTTCCCCACATCTTGGATTTAGAGGTCATCCTTTAAACCTGAATCTCCCTCTCACTGCAGGATTACCTGAGCAGAATTTTGAGTATTTGTGATGAGCAGGAAAATGACGAAGCATTTGACTTGATGTTTGAGCACAAGGTTGTAGTGGGGCATGAGTATGCCAAGGATCTGGTGGAGTTTGAAATTCAGACTACTGACCCTCTACATGCAAATAAATACTAGTGTTCTCAGCCTAACCTGTCATTTATAAACATACATCAGTAATGTTTTAAGGGTTAGTTCTGGTATTAAATGAACTTGTACATTGGCACTTTGTGTTACCTGTTTATATCTGATAATCACTCTGCTCCCTTAAGGGAGGGCTTGTGCAGGACCAGCCAGGTCACTTTGGCTGCAGAGGACAAGGCCCAGGAGGAACATGGGTCTGTTAGAAACAGCTAAGGAAATCCTACAGGAGGCAGGGGGCTGTGGTCTGTGAAGGGTTCTGCTGTTGGCAGGTCACATTCAGTTACAGTATTCCTTAGCATTTGTTTCCTTTTTAGCATTGCAGTATTTTTTACTTTTATGAACATATATGATATTTTACAGTAATCAAGACTAAATTATTTTTTCTTTTTTTTCTAGAACTAAAATTAATTTATCAATAACTTTTAGAAAAGGATCCAAAATGAAAGCCTAAATTTTGAGAGTAGCTACAAAGAAAGTACCTATTCTGCATTTTCAAGCTTCGTTATCACTTATCTAAGCAAAACATTT
The DNA here is from genome assembly GCF_000334495.1 of Tupaia belangeri chinensis. Lineage (NCBI taxonomy): Eukaryota > Metazoa > Chordata > Mammalia > Scandentia > Tupaiidae > Tupaia > Tupaia belangeri. The sequence goes on along the minus strand of NW_006159673.1, from coordinate 3,243,608 downwards.
TATACTAATAAAATATTTCATAGTTTTGAGTTTTATTCATTTATAGGTTATCATTATCTAATATTAAAACCTTATTACTTGATAATTAAAATTTTTACCTTTCTTCTAAAACTATGATTAAAATTCTCATCAGCCGAGGCCAGCAGGTGGCATGGTAGTTAAGGTGCTGGATCCCACATGGCCAGCTTTGTGATTCGAGTCCCCAACCTGGTGACTTGAAGAACATTCCAGACACGTGTGCTTGCATACCCAAAATCCCAAGGGAAGAGTGGAGGAGAAGAGGTTGTCATGTAGCCATCCCCCCTGGGTGGGGAAGTTGTCCCTTCCCCTCTCTCTTTCTTTCTCTGTCTCTCTCCAGTGAGCACCTCCCCTCAAGCAAATATTTTTAAAAAGAAATTATTGTGAGCTGCTATATATTTATTAGAAGATACTTAAATATTTGGTTATCTTTGATACTGATCAAAATATACCTTTGTCTCCTTAATAATTGTCACAACTTGATTTCCTTTTATTTTCAAGGTTCTATTAATAAAACTAATAGCCGGAACATGCCAGACATTCACCATGTGCCAGGCTTTGCATGAAATGCGATCTCTGTAGTTACTCCTTAACTCTCACAGTGACAGTTGGTGTCAAGCCCTGCCTTTATCTGTATTTTACAAATGCAACATGAAAGCAGACACAGAGAGGTTAACTGGCATGAGTTACAAGCTAGCTAGCAAGCGGCATAGGCAGGCGTCAAATCGAGAGAGCCCTCCCACACCGCTGTCCTTGCTGCACCGGCCTGGCTCTGCATGCGGCGTCTCGTCACTTACACAGCCAGCAGCTGTGTGCCAGACATTTCTGGTGTACTTGCTAGTAAGAGAAGGTTTCACCATAGACTCAGGGCTAAGAACCTCGTGGGAACTTCCTAACGTAGGCACATGAGAGCTAGATAAATTCTAAGTCAGAAGGTCCATAAATCCCATAGGAACACTGGAGAAGGAAAGATTACTGGGAAAAAATTATGTTGGTTTCGGGACCAGCAATTAGCGTAATGGCTATGTCGCTGGACTCCCATGTAGTCGACCACAGTTCGAGTCCTGGACCCGGTGGCTTAAACTCATGCCGGACGCGTGTGCGTGCGTGCCCAAGATCCTGAAAGGAGAATGGAGGAGAAGGTATTGTGGTGTGGCCATCCCCCCTGGGGGTTGATTTCTCACTTTCTGTCTCTCTGTCTCTCTGTCTTTCTGACGAGCGCATGTGCCCTATAAGTGAAAACCTCTCAAAAAAAAAAAAAATTCAATTGGTTTCATAGAGGAAATGGTGTTTTCATTGAGATTTAAGCTGGGCAGGCATACAGGAAGTAGATTTAGGAAGAATGGTGAGGATCTTGAATATCACGCCAAGGCTTCTGGCATTCTTGCTATAGGCAATTGTGAGCCTTCAGAGATGTCTGACCAGTGAATAGCATGACAATATTGGCATTTTGGGAGTGGAGTGACAGCGGGATGACATTGGGTTAAAGGCGGCTTGTAGGGTTTGGGACAGGGAGACTGTTAGCAGCGAGGCCGCGTCAGGATGGCAGGTGACCCGCCATGTGTCTGTGTCCCCCTCGTGCTTCCCATTCCTGACGGAACTACCGTGGACATGTTCTACTTTGCTTCATTTTAAAGAGTGACTCTCAACAATGCTGGAAAATAAGAAAGAGTGCCTGCCACTAACAAACCATACACTTTTTTATTAACATGCTTTTTTGTTTGTTTGTTTGTTTTAAATTTACATTCCATCTCTACCATCCTATCTTCAGATCTTTTCATTTCTGCCGTAAGTGCAAACGTTCATTATATACTGAGCAGGGATATGGGTGTGTGTCTTGGAAAGTCTAGCTCATCTCACTTAGCAATAAGCTCTGTGTCATCTAGTTTGAATCAAACGCCCGGCCTCATAGTTTCTGACGGCTGAGTGGTGTTCCATAGGATATATGTACCGCAGTTTACAAACCATGAAACACAGGACAGAGCGGGCAGGGGGTAGGACAGGGCTGGTGAGGAAAACCTTGTCTAAAATATGCAGCCAAGGCCAGCTTCAGCAGGGCGGCCCTGGCTGTGCTGCCTACCAGACCACGGGGCTGCCAGGCTGAGGCCAGTCCAGGGCCATTCGCAGGTGACCAGTTGGGAGGCTGCAGAAGAGCAGCACAGTCACTTGGCCCTTCTTCTGCGCCAGCCTGTACTGTGCAGAGGGCAGTTGATACTTTAGCCACAGCCTAAGGCAGCGAAGCTGGGGCTTTAGCTAGAGAGGCAGAGACATTGGAGGGACTAGGGCCAGCCAGAGAAAGGGAGAAACTGCTCGCACAGCCCAGCGGCAGCATGTGCCCGCTCTGTGACAGGGAAACAGGATCCAAACGGGGAGACAACGCGCCGGGGCTGCCAGCCATTCAAGTTAGCCTAGAGACCATACTCAACAAATACAGCCAGGACCTAAACAGACAAGCCGGCCTGGCTGCTGGCACGGTGGTGAAGGCAGGGGGTCCCACATTGCTAATTGCATGGCTTGAATCCTGAACCTGGTGGCTTGAAAACTATACTGGGCATGTGTGTGTGTCCACTCAAAATCCCAAGAGGAGAATGGAGAAGAAGGGATAGTGGCCTGGCCATCCCCTCCAGGGGGTGGTTTCTCACTTTCTCTCTCTCTCTGGTGAGTGCACACACCCCATAGCAAACAAAGACAAAAACAATGGAGCTAATGGCAAGTGACTAAAATAAGAGAGCCAGTTTTCTCAGAAAGACTATAGAAAATATTAGATCCATGGGGGAAATATGTACAGATACTGAGGACTAAAAACATGATTTTTGAAATTTAAAAAATACTCAGAAAACTAATGAAAATGCACAGTGGATCCAGGTTTCTTAGTAAAAGTGACCTGGTAAGGTGAGAGAGTAGGCGGAGGGACTCTGAGAGTACAGCACAGAAGGGTCAGGGACGCGAGGACGACGTCGCGACCCCTGCCTCACAGGTTAACTGAGAGTGACAGGAAGCCTGACGCCGACTGAGGTGTGTGTCCAGGTCGGATTAATCCTGGCGCGGCAGACTGACTGCTGAATGACCAGTGCCTAGAGGAGGAGTTCATGCAAAACCTTCCAGAGAGAGACAGTTAGCTACCTAAAAAACAGCAGTCAGACTGCAACAGTCAAAGTGCCATATATGGTGTGTATGTGTACGTATACGGGTATGTATGTTTGTGTGCACGACACACGTGCGTGCGTGTACCGTGTCTTGTGTGTACACGTGCACGCATATGTATGTGTGTGAACATGTTACGTGTACATGTGTACGTGTGCACATGCAGTAGATGCTGTGGAGGGCCACCCAGGACCTCCCACCCCCCATAACTGACACGGCGGTTCGCAGCTGCTGGGAAGGTAGCAGTTGACTGTAATCCCGGAAGCTCCTCCCCAAGACTTGTCCTCTGCTGAAGGAAGTCTCCTTCCCGGGCGCCCACAGCCAGCGCAGTCACTCTCCAGTTTGGGAGATGCAGCCCAACTCCTTTCCAGAGGGCCCTGTAGGCAGCCGCAGCCCCAGCGTCTCCGCAGGACTGTCCACAGCCATCGTCACTGCGGCACCCGCAGTCCAGCTCTGCCTCTGCCCACCCCGTCTTCCTCCCTTCCCCACAGCTGTGCACCTGAGGCCTCCCAGTCAACGGGCTGCGTGCAGACCTCCACCTCGGGGTTGGCCTCCCGGGGTGCAGCCCGTAACAGCATCCGTCTTACACTCCGCAGGGCCGGGCTCGGTACCTCTCGGGCCCCACGGGGCCCCGTTCTCTGACCACACTGTACAGTCTACTTAGACGTTGACCACAGCCCCCGCAACCACCTGGTTCCCCAGGTCTGTGTTCTCTATGCACACACACACACTTGTCTGTTCGGGGTTCAAGTACTATGCCTGTAGCAGGCACCCTTCACCCTTAGTGAAGTCGATGAAAGCCAAGTAAGTTTTGAGAGAGAATAGGTTCTTATAAAAGTTGGCTGCGACCAGCAGATGCAGGTCATCACTAGACTCCCATGAAGTCAACTGCGGTTCAATTCCCAGCCCCAGCGGCTTAAAATTCGCACCAGGCACTCCAGTCATGTGTGCATACATGCCCAAAATCCCAAGAGGAAAATGGAGGAGAAGGGATTGTGGCATGGCCATCCCCCAGGAGGTGATTTCTCGTTTTCTGTCTCTTTGTCTCTCTGTCTCTCTGGCAATTACACATGCCCTATAGCAAAAATCTCCGTTAAATAAAGGAGTTTGCTGAAACTACATCATCATCTGAAATGATAAAAAAATAAAATAAGTATTCACCCCTTGTAATTGAAGTTCTTTGTTTTGCACACAATGGCAGCTTGCTCTGGAAGCTGAGTAGGTGTTTCCTGTGAGGGACTGAATTGCTAAGGAACCCCTGGGGCCAGAGTGAAAATAATGACTATGAAATACAGTAACTCCGTCCATGGTCTCCAGATATTGAGGGGTTTGTCAGACTCAATGCATTTACAGCTGACACTGGAAACCTTGAAAATGAAACGTAAGTAATTAAGTCAGTGCCAGCCTTGGTGCAAGCCTCTGAAACACCCTCAGTGACAGAGCAGCCCACATGAGTGCTGCTGGCGCGCTGGCCCTGCTAGGAGCCTTGTGGTGTCTGTGCCTGCTGTACCCAGAAAGGACCCTCAGCGCCTCGGCCTCAGCCTATGGCCCCCCACTTGACCTCAGCCTGCTGTACCATGGCCAGTCTCTGTGACCCCGCCCCTGCTCCTGTCATCTCCATCTTAACAGCCAACTCACCTCCCCTGACATACCACGCTCAGCCCTCACACCCTCCTACTGGGAGCTGATGTCCAGGGATAACTCTCTCACCGCCTCTTACCCCTCCAGCCCCTAGGTCCTCACGCCCTTTCTTACTCAGTTAAACATCTTACCATCATTCTCTCGCCTGTCTCTTGTTTTGTTGTGTTCTCTTAAACCCTCAGCTCTCCTTAAGGTCAGAGCTATCTGTGACCATTTTTCCCCTGAAGGTGAGCCGGTACCGAGCTATTACGACTATAAGATTTTGAAACTAGTACTGTCCCACTGGTTCATTTTTTTTTTTTTTGAGAGAGAGGTTTTTGCCATAG
>NW_006159673.1:3231092-3238427 GCF_000334495.1 Tupaia belangeri chinensis | reverse complement strand
AGGGGGGATGACCACGCCGCAGTCCCTTATCCTCCATTCTCCTCTCGGGATCTTGGGCATGCGTGCACACGTGCCTGGTGTGTTTTAAGCCACCGGGTCCAGGACGCGAACCACAGTCGACTACATGGGAGTCCAGCGACATAGCCATAATGCTAACTGCTGGTACCCCCACTGGTTCATTTTAAATCAAGATGTTAGGCTCTTGGGGCAGCAGGTGGCGTGGTGGTTTAGGCACTGGAATCCCACATGGCTGACCACAGTTCAAGTCCTGGACCTAACGGTCTGCTTTTTTCACTTTCTCTCTCTGTCTCTGTCTCTCTCTGGTGAGTGTGTGTATTCTATTGCAATTAAAAATAATAATAATAAATAAAATTAAATAAATAATTATTTTTAAAAAGATGTTAGGCTCTCTACTGTCTGTATAAACCATAAGTCTTTCACAGTATGGGTCCGTATTTTGTGTTTTCCCCGTAACCTGCTGAAAACAATAAATGTAATTATTGCTTGCCCTCTGACACAGATTACAGTGGCCCTTACGCTCCAGTACAGAAGTCCTTTGGGTGAGCTGGAAATTTTCAGTGACCCCAATATTTGCGAATGTTTGTTGTTTCCAGGAAGCCCAGCACCTTCAATGTACGATGTGTATTTCATGAGATCAACTCATGTGTTTCAGGCAGCTGGGATCTTTCGCATGAATGCCATGTGACTGTTTTAATGTGTATGTGAACGTGTGTTTTATAGGAAATTGCCCGGCATTTACGTCCTGGGACGCTCAGAGCAACCTTTGGTAAAACCAAGATCCAGAACGCTGTCCACTGCACTGACCTGCCAGAGGACGGCCTGCTAGAGGTAAGATGCAGAAGACAGCTTGTCTTTGTCTGTAGCTCCTGGGTCACCTTGGTAGTTCTGGTACATGAGAAACCTGTTTGTGGGTGGTGTAGTGGTTAAGGCACTGGACTTCCCTTAGGGCTGACTACAGTTCGAGTCCTGGACCTGGCAGCTTGAAACTCATGCCAGGTGCGTGTGCATGCATGCCCAAAATCCTGAAAGGAAAATGGTGGAGAAAGGATGTGGGGTGGCCATCCCCCTTGGTGGGAGGTGGGTGGGTAATGATTTCTCACTTCTCTGTGTCTCTGGCGAGCACACATGCTTCATGGCAAAAATCTCTAAAAAGAAAAGAAACCTGTTCATGTTCTTGAAATATACTGTTACTAGGCCATCTGAAGACTTCAGGCTACAAGTTTAAAAGACTGAATTGCAGGAAGCTGTATTTAACTGGATAGTCTTCAAAGAATAAAGATTTTTTTTTTTCTGATTAGCATATAGCATGGTTTAAAATTAATTTTAAAAAGTAAGAAACACAGGATTAATAAAAGCACATGAGATTTGTTTTTAAAACATTGCCATTACCTTAAGCTGTGAGTTATGAAAATGTCCAAAACGTAATGTGATTGCATTAACAGTAGCGGCACCGCTTATTGGCTCTTCTCCTGTACTAGGTTCTACTGGGTAAATGCGTACGTAACTGCTTCGTTTAATTGCCACAAACACTCCAGCAGGCTGGTATCATTAGGTCTGCTTTTTCAGGAAAATGAAATTGAGATTCCCTTAGGGCTGACTACAGTTCGAGTCCTGGACCTGGCAGCTTGAAACTCATGCCAGGTGCGTGTGCATGCATGCCCAAAATCCTGAAAGGAAAATGGTGGAGAAAGGATGTGGGGTGGCCATCCCCCTTGGTGGGAGGTGGGTGGGTAATGATTTCTCACTTCTCTGTGTCTCTGGCGAGCACACATGCTTCATGGCAAAAATCTCTAAAAAGAAAAGAAACCTGTTCATGTTCTTGAAATATACTGTTACTAGGCCATCTGAAGACTTCAGGCTACAAGTTTAAAAGACTGAATTGCAGGAAGCTGTATTTAACTGGATAGTCTTCAAAGAATAAAGATTTTTTTTTTTCTGATTAGCATATAGCATGGTTTAAAATTAATTTTAAAAAGTAAGAAACACAGGATTAATAAAAGCACATGAGATTTGTTTTTAAAACATTGCCATTACCTTAAGCTGTGAGTTATGAAAATGTCCAAAACGTAATGTGATTGCATTAACAGTAGCGGCACCGCTTATTGGCTCTTCTCCTGTACTAGGTTCTACTGGGTAAATGCGTACGTAACTGCTTCGTTTAATTGCCACAAACACTCCAGCAGGCTGGTATCATTAGGTCTGCTTTTTCAGGAAAATGAAATTGAGATTCAAAGAGTATCACCTCAAATCAAATAGCTTATAAAAGACAGGCCATATTTTGGCCTCTCGTCTGTTAACCTAGACTAAGACAAAAGAACTAATTCTAAGAAGAAATAAGGGAAAATTGGTTTGGTCTGGGGTTAAGAAAGTCATTTCAAGGCCAAAGGCAAAGAAAGAAACCTTAAAGGGTTAACAATGTTAATTCTTACAGCTTTTGAAATTTTGTTGTGTCAAAGAAACTCGATGAAATTAAAAGACAAACGATAAATTTAAGTGATCATAGTATAAATGGCAGAAAACCGGTTGATACCCTTAATATTTATTTTTGGGAGGATATTTATGTTTTATGTGATCGAATCTATTAGTCATTTTTAAAAGTTTCTGTTTTTGAAGTTTTTCATGGAAAAGCCTTCCTCAAGTATTGTATTTTTCTTAGTTTTCTCACATTGAAGTGTTCAATCCACTCAGAATTAATTTGACATGCGATGCGAGGTTTGGAGCTCTCCATCTGGCGTGACGTTGTTTACTGAATCCTTCCCAGTCTTGCATTGTCTTTTCATCCTTTATTGGTTCACAGTAATGCCCCCCTATCCGGGGTTTTGCTTTCTGAGGTTTTAGTTCCCTGTAATCAACCGCGGTCCCAAGTAGATGAGGACACAGTCCCCTAGGCGTTCCAGATGGACTCCACAGCTTCTGTTTCAGTATTAGTTACCACTGCTCTTCTTCTGCTTGCCTCCTCTCTCAGTTACACCTTGCCACGTGTGTGTGTGTGTGTGTGTGTGTGTGTGTGTGTGTGTAAAAGCATAGTCCCTGGGGAGTCCAGTACCAGCCGCGGTCTCAGGCAGCCCTCGAAGGTTTTGGAATGTACCCCCACAGATAAGGGGGTCAACTGTCACCTGTGCCTGTTTCTGAATTTTCATTTTCTTCCGTTGGTCTGTGCCAGCAAAATACTGTTTTAATTATTGTAGTTTGCGTATACTTTACAAGTTTTCTTGGTTAAATTTATTCCTCCAAATGAGGTCTTTACCAAGTTTTTTAACTCCCCAAATGGGTGTAAATGGGACCATGACTGACTTTACAGTGTGTTTATAAATGAACACCCAGGCCATATCCGTGAGCCTCTTCACCTTCGTATATGTATGCTTGTCTTTTTATAGAGTCACTTCTTATCACTGGGTCTTAGACGTAGTCTATTAAATTTGACCCTGCGCCAACCAGTGGTGTGATGGTTAAGGCAACTGGATCCCGACTGGCCAACTGTGTGGTTTGAGTCCCAGACCAGGACACGTATCCAAAATTCCAAAAGGAGAATAGAGGAGAAGGGATTGTGGTGTGGCCAGCTGCCTTTCAGGGTGCTCTCTTACTAGTCTCTCTCTCTCTCTCTCTCTCTCTCTCTCTCTCTCTCTCTCTGTCTCTCTCCAGCGAGCACATGTGCTCTCAAGCAAATTAAAAAATTGTCCTCATTAGTTTTTGCTTCTATTGCCATAGAGAATGACTTTGTTAGCTCCATTACAATTTTTCTGCTATAATCCAAGATGTTAATCTACTAAAATCTTAACTCCACTGTTCTTTGGTAGGAACTGTAGACATAGTTGTGAAGTGTAAAAGTGTAATGAGCTTTATCTTTTAATTACCAAAAGGATGAAAAGTTTACGTTTTCTCCTATTTTATAAATATTTCCTTCAACTTCTGATAGCATAAACTAGGTTTGAGTAGACACCCTGACTCAGTGAAACTGAAATATTGAGTTAGAAAAGTCACGGAGTATTTTTCTGTTTTCTATACAACAATGTGTCATGACTTTTCTGCCGGCCCATTATTATTAAGCATGAAATGTATCCCCGTTAAAAACTGTACCCAAGGGATGCCTGTGAGTTTAGTTTCGTCATGCAATTTGAAACAGGTTGATACTCCCTGCAGTTTACAGAGCCATTTGCTGAATGATTAAAATCTTCTGACCTAACTGCACTAGAGACCTCATTGCAAATTCGTGACTGTGTGGTTTAGAGAATCAAAAAAAAAAAAAAAATGGAAATTGGCACTGCTGTGGCCCCCTCTCACGGCTGATGGTTCAGGCCTGCTGTGCTCGTGGCTGGTCACCCCTAGCCCTCACTCCCTGCAGTAACACCGAGTACGGAGTGCCCAGCTGGCCAAGGGCGCTCTAGTGAGGGACGAGCTAGGTACAGACTGTGACGTGGCTCTAAACGCCGCAGTATTCTAACAGCACTTCCGGGCCAGAGGTGCTATCCACGCTTAAGTCTTTGATATGAAATTGACGCTGACACAGAGAGGCCACCCTGCCCGGAAAAGCACTTTGGCCTTAAGATCTGCTCATTACGGGGCTGCTCACTTTGGCTGTAAAGTGACTAGGAAGTCCCTGGCCAATCCAGGGCCTTAGAAAGGCAGCTGCAACCAAAAGAGCCTCTGGGAGAAGAGGAGTCAGAGCTGCCCTGGTGAGGGGTGCCTTGTTGTCCCGTTTCCATGGCGAAGAGAGTGGGGACAAGCCATCTCTCCCTCTCTGACGTGATGTTTACTTGTGTTTTATGTATAGAGCTCAGACAGTGTGGTTTTATTTTATATTTTGCCATCAACTATTATGTCAGCGATTTATTTTTTATAGCCAGCAATTATAGAGCATATTTTAGTTGCCAGCATTATGATCAAACTAGACATTCCCTGCTTGTGAGCTCACGAGGTCAAAGGTCTTAGCACGATCACGGAAACCCCACTCCCTGGGACGCTGCTGTTGCTGTGCGGACAGGAATCAATGGCGATACTGTAATGTGGAACGTTCTGGAATGTTACTCGCCTTCTCTGGCCGTGTCCGCTGGCGCTCTGGAAGATCCTGAGCGTGCGTGCTAGAGGAAGCTCATCAGGTTTGAAGTAGTGATGCCCGCCGGGTGAGCCTGCGGCAGAGTGGGGGCCCTCACATTGCTGGGGATTCCCATGGACAGCAGGGCCCGAAAGCCTGGGGATTTTCCACACAATTCACCCCAAACTCCACTTAGAATCTAACTGAAGGAGGAGGGCCACAGTAGGACTACAAAAAAGGTTGTCTGCACGGATGTTGGTGGAAGGGGTAGTTGTGGCAATTAAAATGGGAAATCACTTTCATATGGGTCGTGGACATAGTCTATCGCATTTAGCCCCCGTGGTTTTTGTCCTTGTGGCTGTGGAGTGTGACTTTGTTGGCTTTGTGCACATCTGAAGATGCAGTCTGTGCTGCTTCCTCTGAGAAGCCCCATCGCACCCCTACGAGGGGTGTGTGGGCACAAGTCAGAACCTCTCTGCTGCGGGGCAACTCGCTGGTCTCGCTGTGCCTGCGCCCCTCCTTCGGGAACCTGGAGGTGGTCAGCAGTCGCTGACTGGGCAGAGAGCACTGCCCGAGCAGTGCTGCACGAGTGACAGTAATGGCCTTATCGCCGGTGCAGCGTGCCCTGTCTGCACCTGTGCATTTCCACGTGGGACTGCACTCACAGGGCACAGGTCCTTTCTTGCCTGGCATATAACAACTCTTCAATAACTGAGTTTTAGAGGAGAAAAGGAAACTTTTGTTGAAATAAATTAGAGTTCACACGCTCTGTGTGCAGCGCACCACCAGGCCCAGCCACGGCGGTGTGCACAGCTGAAACCCCGTGCACAGCTGACTCCACGGGCTGGGGTCCCTCAAAGACCCACACTCCGTTCCTGGCTCAGCCTGACCGTGGAAGAAGTGGCATGCCTGTCACCCCAGCAACCCTGGGGGCTGAGGCAGGAGGGTCCTGAGCACGAGGCTGGCCCGGCATACCCAGGCCATGTCCACAGAAGAGCCAGGCAGGGTGGTGGGTGCCTGTCGCCCAGGTGGGAGGCTGCTACAAAGGGACTGAGACCTGGTGAGACCCTACCTTACAAATAGAAATGTAGCCTTCTTTCTTCAATGATAATGAAGACTGGAAAACAGTTCCTAGCCTGGGTTCTCCATCAGAGCCAACTGTGCCGTTTGTAAAATACTGATGTCCAGACCCATATCCAGAGATTCTAATTTTATTTTATATGGATTTATTTATGTAGTTTTTAAGACAGGGTCTTACCATGTCTTGAATGACCAGGATTACGGGCGCACATCATCACGCTGGGTCTGTAGGTTGGACTGAAAGTGGAACCCGGTTGCCCCGTGGTCCCAGCCTAGCCAGCAGGGCGTCCGAGCAGCACGGCCCACCACAGCTGGGCTGGTACAAGTGTTTTCTAACAGTTTGAGACGTCCAGGAGAGCTGCACACACTGTACAAACGCTTTCTCAAGGTCAGATGCCTAAATGACGTCCCATACTTCTGAGCAATTTAGTGCGCACTTTTAACAGAAAAAGGCCTTTTCCCAGATAACCACATTATAAGCATCCAAATCAGAAAATGAGCATTGAAACACTACTACCATCTAATCCTCAGACTCCAGTAACATTTTACACACACACGCACACGCACGCACACGCCCTCGCCCCCTGCCCTGTGCCTCAGTCAGGGAACAGGGTTGGGGCAGGACATGCATGCACGCTTCTCTGGAGCAGCGCCCACCTGTCCTTGACTGTGGTGATCTGGCACCTTGGAGAGACCAGCAGGGGTTCTGTTCTGACGAGTCTGCCTGCCCGGTCGCTGGCTTCCCGGGACAGCTGTCCACGACACCGAGCACCAAGTGCACACGTCACTCTCCCGAGAAGTGGGTGGTGGCTCCCCCGGCTATGGCTGTGGACAGGGCCTTTTCGACTAGGGCTCCACCAGTGTGTGCCTCCCTGTGGTTGTGCTCCCCACCCGTCCCGTCTCACCCCAACTCTGGTATTTCACTGAAAATACCCGTGTCAGGACCAGCAGGTGCTATGGTGCTGGAGGCACTGGACTCCCACGTGGCCAACCGTAGTTCGAGTCCTGGACCTGGCAGCTTGAAAATCACGCTGGACACCTGTGTGTTCCCAAAATCCTAAGAGGAGAATGGAGGAGAGGAGATTGTGGGTGGCCATCCCCCAGGGGGTGGTTTCTCACTTTCCTTCTCTGCCTATCTGGTGAGCGCACACAGCCCAAGGCAAAACACAAACAAAATATTCCTTCTAGTTTATCCTTGTACG
>NW_006159673.1:3220443-3230853 GCF_000334495.1 Tupaia belangeri chinensis | reverse complement strand
GTACCCTCTGCCCGGACCCTGTCTACCCGCTTGTCCCCAGCAGGAACAACCAACACTGAGCACACACTGGAAACAACATTCCCACAGTTGCTCCGTGGGCCAGGGCAGGGAATTCAAGTGTGTTCCAGATTTGACTCCCCCACACCAACGCAGTAGGCCAGCCATGCATCCAGATGCTTGCGTCCTTCCAAGTCCGGAGACCGCCGGGCGCGGCGGTGAGCAGGTGCACGTGGCCCTGACTCGGCCGGCCAGCCTTCCAGGAGGCGGTGCCCGCCACGGCCACTGCCCGGAGTGAGGAGACGAGGGAGCACTCCCGTTTCCCTTTTCCAAATGCTCTGACGCCGGCAGCACTAGCACAGTGATCACAAGGTACACAGTTAGGGAGGACGCACACCTTTTTATTGTATTGTTATTTCTGCATGGATTCTTTCAAATTTTTTAAGAGGAATTTTTGCTATAGGGCATTTGTGCTCACTGAAAATACAGAAAGATAGAAAATAAGAACTCACCCTCCCCAGGGGGATGGCCATGCCTCAATCCCTTCTCCATCCTCCTCTAGGCATGCATGGCATATCCCGGTGTGAGTTTAAGCCACCAGGTCCGAGACTCGAACCACGGTCAACTACATGGGAGTCAAGTGACATAACCATTGCACCATCTGCTGGTCCCATGCATGGATTCTTAATCTAGTACATCCCGGGAAAAAAAATAATAGTAAGTCCAGGATTAACGAGAAATAAAGGTGTGCTCGGAGGGCCGGACGGGCCCGGGCTCTCTGGCGTGGTCAGCACAGGCCTCTGCGCGTACGGACACCGTGGTTTATCCGTATTCCCCTTTTCATCTTGAAGGAAGAGGAGCTGTGACTTTTACTAGTACATCGTCAGAGAGGAACGACTTGTACAAAGACAGGCGGGGGCCGCTTTCTCTGGAGACCTAAAAACAGGGCAGAACTCGGGCTCTGCCAGGGAGGTGGGGAATGGCGAGCGGTGAGAACGCTGGAGAAGAGGATGCGGAGAGCTCGGGGTCCAGTGCTCACTGCCCAGGGAGCAGCTCAAGTGCAGCTCACTGTGGCCGCAAGGGGACGGGGCAGTCCGGGGAGAGGCCAGGAGGGGCTACTGAGGTGTTTTAGGAGAAAGTTCTGGTAGCCCGAGGGAGCACGGCAGTAGGGTAGTCAGAAGTCGAGGACACTGAGGGGCCGCACCGGCAGCTCAGGGGGTGGCGGCCGAGGGAAGGGATCCCCGAGGGACAGCAGTGGTGCGGGGACCCCTCCTGACCGATAGCGACATCCCGGAATTGCTGAGAAGCAGCCTTGTCAGAGCCTGACCCATCTTACCTCCCAGGCTGTCGGCCTTCTCCCCTAACCCACCTGGTGCGACGGCTCAGCAGCTGTGAAGCGGGCGCTAGACTGGAACCAGTTCCCCGCCCTGCGGTGTCCAGGGTACACGCGAGATCCGAGGGCCATGATCCATGAACACGTGGCTGGTCTCAGCCCGATGGACAGGAATTTTGAATAAGGGGAGCAGGGGAGGTTTGAAACCCCACGGAGGAAGGGCTGATCTCAGGTAGGAAGACTTACCATGGGTGCTGGCTGGGAGATTAGGTGAGTCGTGCTGTTACAGTTTTTCTGAGGAGCAGTGGGTTGGCCCCGGGTTGGGGCTTTACTGGTGGGGTGGTGTAGAGAGGTAACTGAGGGTGTTAGCATGTGTCCGGAGCTGGAAGGACGACCGTGTGGCCGTGGGCCGTCCTCCCAGTCAGGCAGGGAAGCCTTGTCTCCAGGTACCGTCCGGGGGCGCTGGGGACGGCGGGCAAGGAGGAGCAGGTGCAGTGGCCCGTCTCTAGGCACCTGCAGCCCAAGGACCATGTGTCTTCAGTGCTGCGTGGCATTGAGGTGACCCAAGATGGGGGCTGGGTAAGATGGTGATCCCGTGTCAGAGGTCTTCTGGGGAAGGGGAGAGAGAAGGACTCAAGGCGTGACAGCACAGGAAGAGTGGGCCCGGCAGGTGGCACGCACCTTGGGCTCAGGGCTAGCAGCAGAGGTAGGGCACCTCCCTCCCACCAGGCTTGCCTGAGAGCCCCACTGCACTGAGCTTCCTTTCAGCCTGGGGACCCCAGTGAGAGGGCTTACATGTCCAAGGCTCCTCAGATATTGGGGTTCCAGAGGAAGAGGGCGAGAGTGGGAGAAGCAGCACCCCAGGGCACGGGGCTGTGGGAGAAGACAGGCAGGGAGCTTCCCTCTCCTCTGCGGGCCGGGCTGTTACAAACTAAGGATTAATTGGTGACAGTTAATTGTAACAGAGGCCCTCCGACTTTATTTAACTGCTCCGTCATCTGAGTCGCAAGGTTCATCTGGGGCTGGAAGAGCAGTCCCAGTGTCCCTGAGAACCTGGTTCCCCCTCAGTGCTCTCCGCCACCCCGAGCTGTCCTTTTGCCTTATCACAGAAGGGTGGCAGGGCTCCAGCGGACCACTTTGGGCTCCAGGTGTGGACAGAGGGAAGCCAAGGGCCAAAAGCAGGGAGCGCCAGGCGTGCCAGCTGCCCTCCCTCCTCCCGTGATCCTGTGCAGATGCCAGAGCCCCCACAGCCTGAGATTCAGTCCCGGCCAGCCCTTTTTGTGGAGAGGAAGGTAAGTAAGCTGGGGTGGTTGGGCACAGGTCCCCTGTTACGGGTGACCCTGGTCCTTGTCGCACACAGACTCCCACTGGTAAGCAGTCGGTATAAAACTTTCCTGGTTGAACAAAGCAAAATACACTCTCAAGAGAGGATAGCGGGGGGACCAGCAGTTAGCGTAATGACTGTGTCACTGGACTCCCATGTATTCGACCATGGTTCGGGTCCCGGACCCGGTGGCTTAAACTCACACCGGGCGCGTATGCGCAGGTACCCAAGATCCTGAGAAGAGAATGAAGGAGAAGGGATTGCGGTGTGGCCATCCCCCCAGGAGGTGATTTTTCACTTTCTTTCTCTATGTCTCTCTCTGTCTGTCTGGCGAGCGCACGTGCCCTATAGCAAAAACCTCTCCAAAAAAAAGAGGACAGTGGGGGATTGAAGTTGTCCAGCTAGCCCTGAGATGGCTCAGTAGACTGCGTCTGTGGTGACACTGGCACCCTCCCCTGAATGACCACTCTCCTTTCCTCAGGGGTCATCTGTGATTGGCAGTCAGGGCTTACGTAGCCTGTACACCTCTGTGTATGTGTTTCCTGGAGTGCATCAGGAAAGCCCATGCTGGGCGGGGCCACAGGGTCCATCCTGACCCCGGCAGAGGGAGCACAGGGGACCTGGGGTCCGTCCTAACCCAGGCAGAGCACGCACAGGGGACACAGGGTCCATCCTGACCTGAGCAGAGGGCACACAGGGGGCACGGGGTCCGTGCTGACCAGGGCAGAGTGCTCACAGGGAGCTCCAATGGGGTGTGTGTGTTCAGCCTGGAGTCAGGCAGAGGGTTCAGCCTTGAGGCAGGGGCAAGACAGGGGCTCAGCCTTGAAGCAAGGCAGGGTTGTCCTGGAGTAGCCTGACGCCCTTTCCATCAAGAAGTACTGACTGCAGGCCAGAACATCCTGCAGACCCTGTGTCCAGGGAGGGCCTTGAGTGGCGTGGAGGGGGTGCAGAGCCTGACCTGCTCTGCTCTCTAATACCTGGAGGGCAAATCAGGACCCCGTTTGAAGGAAATGGGGAGAAAGCTCTTGGGTAGGTAGCATGTAGCGGGTCCACCAGTGCTCAACAGGGGGCATAGCGTGGGTGACCAGGTTGGTGACCAGGTGACCAGGTTTCCAACTTGACCGGCCCTGGAGATCCCAGGTACAGGGCTCTCACCGTCCTCTACTGTCACTGGTGAACTTGGGGGAAAGGAATTCGCAGGCCTCCCCCTAGGCCTACTATCTTGGAAGCCCAGGGAGGGTGCAGGTTGGCTTGGAAAGGCCCTGCAGGAACTCCTTCCCCAGAAGTGTGGGAGCTGCTGCCCTGGTGCAGTGAGAGGTCCCTGGTAGTGACACGCAGCAGAAT
Source organism: Tupaia belangeri chinensis (assembly GCF_000334495.1). Lineage (NCBI taxonomy): Eukaryota > Metazoa > Chordata > Mammalia > Scandentia > Tupaiidae > Tupaia > Tupaia belangeri. Next base: position 3,226,855 of record NW_006159673.1, on the reverse strand, counting down.
CACCTGCACCCTTAACATGTCAGCCCAGAGCCTGGTCAGAGGGTTCTGGTTCAGTAGGCCTGGGACGCCGGCCTGTGTCTGTGTGCTGTGGTGTGGCAGGTGACTCTGACATGGCTAAAAGCCAGATGGGGTCTGGGAGCTGCCATCCTGGTGCAGGGCCCCAGTGGGCTGGAAGAGGTCGGCCTCCCCACTGCCAGACCCGTGAGCAGGCAGTGAAGGGATTGCTTTGCTTTCAGAGTCAGGGAGGGTCCAAAACAGCAGCAGCCTCTAGATGGATCCAGCCGCTGGCCAGGGTTGCGATACCTCCCTGGACCCCTGGGCTCTGGCTGGGGAGACGCTGGCTTGTGTGGAAAGGGCAGGCCATGACTGGGTGGATTCCTTGGATTTCTCAGGGATCATCTCAGTTTTGAGGCTGCCACATGCCTTCCCAGCAAATGCCAGAGGCCTAGAGGTGTGGGGATGGTGGGTAACGTGTGTGGGCACACGTGTGTGTGTGCAGGGCATGCGGGCTGAGGCTAGCAAGGCGGGGGCCCTGGGTCTCACAGCTGAACATAATTCTGTTAGATCTCCAGATCTGTACTCCCCCCGATCATGGGCCTGAGGCTTGTTGTCACCTTACCCTGGCTGGGGACCAAGGTTTCCTGAGGGAAACCCACCTATCATGACATTGGTGCCTCCAGCTGGAGTAAGTGCCTGAGGGGACGTGCACCTCATCCCCCCACTTATCATGTGGGTAACATGTGTCTGCAAGCGTGAGGGCCCCCACCCCATTCAGGTGCCACCTCCTGCCGTCCCCTCCCGCGTCTTCTCTCACTGCCTCACTGTGCACAGATGAGGACCTGCATGGATTTCTTCCTCCTCAAAAGTCTAAAGACGGGACCAGCAGATGGTGTAATGGTTACGTCGCTGGACTCCCACATAACTGACTGTGGTTCAAGTTCCAGGCCCGGCAGCTTAAAACTCATACTGGGAGTATGTGCGTGTGTGCCCAAAATCCCAAGAGGAGAATGGAGGAGAAGGGGTTACTATGGTGTGGCCAACCCCCTGGGCAGTGATTTCTCACTTTCTGTCTCTCTATCTCTCTCTGTCTCTCTAGCAAGTGCATGCACCCTACAGCAAAAATTTCTCTTATTAAAAAAAAAAAAAGTTTAGGACCGGTTGAACCTAGCAGCCTTGCTGAACATCAGGCTGCCTGTGGCTGCAGACCCTAAGAGCCGGGACACATGGCTCATCCCCCCACCCCCGTGTGCCTTTGGACTTCAGGTTTGTGGCTTGAGACTTTAAGACAAACTTGTGCCTCTCTCCACCCTGGACACCAGGTTGTCTGTAGCTGCAGGCCCCAAAAAAACTGGATCCGTGGCTTGCCTCCCACCACCACCACTTGCCTTTGGACTCTCAGGACTTCAGTGTTTTGAATAGCAGGTGGCACCTTGTGATCTTTTCTTTGCTCCTAAGGTGAAGCTCAACAGCTCAGTTGGAGACTCACCTTTTCTTTAGAAACAGAAAGGACTTTGGGTCTCCCAGCACCAGTGACAACAGTGTAGGGTACTGGTGAGCAACAGGGAGGCAGAGCAGAAGAGAGAGCGCCAATGTTCTACTCCTGCACACATTTGATCAGAGGTACCTCGAATACTTTAGGAAGGAAAATATGGATCACCAGATGACTAGGAACAATCACAGAGGCACAATAAATATGAGCAACCAACAAAATGTCTTTCCCTCAAGAGAAAACGTCAATCCCACATCACCCACAGACAACACAATGGAAGTTGTGGACATGTCGGACAAGTAATTCAGGATATTTGTAGTGACCAAACTAACTGAGATGCAAGAGAAAAGAGACAATGAGCTCCGGGAGATGAGGAAGTCCTTCCATGATTTGAAATAAGAAATAGACACCTTAAAAAAGAATCAGATGAAATGGTAAGGATGAAGACTGTGATACAGGAAATTAAAATCTCCCTCAAAAGTATTAAAAGTAATGGGGAACCAGCAATTAGTGTAATGGCTATGTCGCTGGACTCCCACGTAGTCAACCACGGTTCGCATCCTGGACCCGGTGGCTTAAAACTCACACCGGGCACATGTGCGTGCATGCCCAAGATCCCGAGAGGAGAATGGAGGAGAAGGGATTGCGGCGTGACCATCCTCCCTGGGGGATGATTTCTCGCTTTCTGTCTCTCTGTCTCTCTCTGACTGTCTGGCAAGCGCACGCGCCCTATAACGAAAACCTCTCCAAAAAAAGGTATTAAAAGTAATTTAGATCACTCAGAAGAACGAATCTTGATTGTAGAAGACAAAACCTCTGACCTAGAAAAAAGTATCAAGAAGATTGAGAAAACAACCAAGAAAAATGAGGATAATATACGAGAAATACTGGATACCATCAAGTGCCCCAATATCTGGATAATTGGTATCCCAGAAGAGGTAGAAAATAATAAGGGCATTGATCATTTATTCCATGATATCCTGGAAGAAAACTTTCCAAATCTTGAAAGGCATTCAAATATCCAGACCCAAGAAATACATAGGACCTCAAGTAGAATCAACCCAAGAAGATCCTCTCCAAGGTACATCATAGCCAGACAGGCAAAAACAACAGACAAAGATAAGATACGAAAATTGGCAAGGTTGAAACGTCGAGTTACTTACAAAGGTCACCCCATCAGGTTAACATCGGACCTCTCGGCGGAAAAAATGCAAGCAAGGAAAAAATTGAGAAATATAGTCAAAGCATTGAATGAAGAACAGTTTCAACCAAGAGTATTATACCCGGCAAGATTATCTTTCATATGGGAAAAAAAGATAAAAATATTCTCAGATAAACAACACCTGAAAAAATTGACCAACTCCAGACCAGCTCTTCAAGATATTCTGAAGGGAGTGCTATACCAGGAAAACTAAAAAGTCAGACGGACAGTTATAAGAGAACAAACCAAGAAAACGGCTCATTTAATGATAGGAACAGGTCTGGAAATATTGATAATAACATTGAATGTTAATGGATTAAATTCTTCAATTAAGAGACACGGGCCGAATGGATTAAAAAAAAAAAAAGAAGAAAGAAAAGAAAAAAGAAAGAAACCCTCTGTCTGTTGCCTGTAAGAAATGCACCTTATGGATAAAGACATACATGGACTAAATGTGAAGGGCTGGAAGAAGATATTCCATGCAAATAAAAATCAAATAAGGGATGGAGTTGCAATATTGATTTCAGACAAAAATAGGCTTCAAGACAAAGAATGTAAGAAAAGACAAAGAAAGGCATTATATTATAGTAAATGGGTTAATTCAACAAGAAGAAATAACACTTATAAATATCTGTGCCCCCAACTCAGGAGCCCCTAAATATGTGAAGGAAAGACTGCTGGAGCTAAAAGAAGAGATATGGAGCAACGCCATAATTGTTGGGGATCTCAACACCCCATTATCTCCTTTAGACAGATATTCTAGACAAAAAATAAATAGAGAATATAGGACCAAAATGATATTATAAATTGAATGGGCTTGATAGATATCTATAGAACTTTCCACCCTAAAACCACAAAAATATACATTTTTCTCACCACAGCATGAAATCTTTTCAAAGATTGACCATATGATAGGGCACAAATCAAGCCTTTACAGATTCAAAGGCATACAGACTATATCTAGCATCTTTTCTGACCATGATGAAATTAAACTCAATATTAATTTCAAGAAACATCCTCGAAAATATACAAACACATGGAAACTGAACAACTTTCTTCTGAATGACTTCTTAACTACCGAAGAAATTAAGTCTGAAATAAAAAATGTTATGGGAACAAAGGATAACAAATGAGTACACGAGTTTCCATAATCTATGGGACATGGCAAAAGCAGTCATAAAAGGGAAATTCATAGCTATTAGTGCGCATAAGAAAAATATAGAAATGTGGCAAATAGACAATCTAACATCATGCCTCAGGAGATTGGAAAAACAACCAAAAAAAAAAAATGCCAGAAAAAAAAGAAATAATAAAGATTTGAGCAGAAATAAATGAAATAGAAAATAAACGAACCTTACAGAAAATAAATGAAGGTAAAAGCTGGTTCTTTGAAAAGGTTAACAAGATTGACACACCATTGGCTAGACTGATAAAGAAGAAGAAAAGAAACCAGATAAGTCAAATACATGATGAAACAGGCAATATTACAACAGACATAATAGAAATACAAAACATCATTAGAGGATACTATGAGTAACTATATGCCAACAAACAAGAAAACATGGTGGAGATGAACAAATTCCTGGATGCATTTAATCTACCAAGATTGAATCAGGAGGACATAGAAAACCTGAATAGACCCATAACAAGCCATGAGATTAAATCAGTAATAAATAACCTCCCCACAAAGAAAAGTCCAGTTCTGGATGGCTTCACTTCTGATTGGGAAAAACATTGAATTCTACAAAACTTTTAAAGAAGAGTTAATCCTTATTCTATTCAAATTATTTCTAATGATCAAAAAGGAAGGAAACCTTCCAAATTCATTTATGAAGCCACCATCATCCTCATTCCCAAACAAATAAGGATATGACAAAAAGGAAAACTGCAGACCAATATTGCTGGTGAATATAGATGCAAAAATTCTCAACAAGATACCTGCAAATTGTATCCAACGACATATAACAAAGATTATTTATCACAACCAGGTAGGCTTTATTCCAAGGATGCAAGGGTGGTTCAATATATGCAAGACCATAAATATAATACACCATGTTAACAGAAAGAAAGATAAAAACCACATGATCATTTCAATTGATGCAGAGAAAGCATTTGATAAAATACAACATCCTTTCATGACTAAGACTCTCAGTAAGATTGGCATAGAAGTGTCATTTCTCAACACGATAGAAGTCATATATGAAAAACCTATAGCTAAGATTATATTGAATAGGGACTGGTACTAGACAATCCTGCCCCCTTTCTCCACTGCTTTTTTTTTTTTTTTTTTGTAGAGGTTTTTGCTATAGGGCACGTGCACTCGCCAGACAGACAGAGAGAGACAGAGAGACAGAAAGCGAGAAATCACCCCCCGGGGGGGATGGCCACGCCACAATCCCTTCTCCCTCTCGAGATCTTGGGCATGCACGCACACGCGCCCGGCGTGAGTTTAAGCCACCGGATCCGGGACTCAAACCATGGTCAACTACGTGGGAGTCCAGCAACATAGCCATTATGCTAACTGCTGGTCCCTCTCCACTGCTTTTTAATATAGTACTGGAAGTCTTAGCCAATGCAATCAGAAAAGAGAATGATATAAAAGGCATTCAAATAGGCAAAGAAAAGTTGAAAATATTTTTATTCTCAGATGACATGATGGTATATATAGAAGACCCAAAGATTTCCATGAAAACACTTGTCAAAGTAATAAATGAATACAGAAAAGTGGCAGGATACAAAATCAACATCCAGAAATCTGTAGCATTTCTATATATAAACAAGTTGAATGAAGTAGAGCTGAAGAAAGGAATCCCTTTACCATAGCCACAAAATGTATAAGATACCTAGGGATAAACTAACTAAGGAAGTTAAAGATGTTTACAAAGAAAACTGAAAATCTTAAAAAAGATATTGAAAATTACATAAAAAAGTGGAAGAACATCCCATGTGTCTGGTTTGGAAGAATGAACATAATCAAAATGACATTTCTACCCAAATTAATCTACATATTTAACATAATCATAATACAAATACCAGAGATATTCTTCACATACCTAGAAAAGACAATCATAGAATTTGTCTGGAATCATAAAAGACCCTTGTATTACCAAAGCAATCCTGCACAAGAAGGGTGGAGGGGGTGGCATATCAGTCCCTGACCCCAAGATATACTATAAAGCTGTGATAATCAAAACAGCATGGTATTGGCACAAAAACACAGTTGGACTAATAGAATAGAATAGAAACCCCAGAAATACATCCCAAAGCTTACAGCCAGTTGATTTTTGACAAAGGGTACCAGTCAATTCAGTGGGAAAAGGAAAAACTCTTTAGTAAATAATTCTGGAAAAACTGGGTATCCACCTCGAGAAATATGAAACTGAACCCCCATCTTTCACCATTAACAAAAATCCACTCAAAATGGATCAAAGATCTGAACCTAAGACCTCAAACTATAAAACTGCTGATGGAAAATACTGGAGAAACTCTGGGGGACATTGGAGTAGGCAAAGACTTCTTAAATAAGACTCCCAAAGCACAGGCAATAATCCCTAAAATAGACAAGTGAGACTATAAGAAGTTTCTGCACAGCAAAGAACACAGTAACAAGTGTGACTAAACAACCCTCAGAATGGGAGAATATTTTTTAAAATATGCCTCAGACAACCAGAATACACAGGAAACTCAAGTGACTTACTTGGGGGAAAAAAAAAAAAAAAAAA
>NW_006159673.1:3210441-3219852 GCF_000334495.1 Tupaia belangeri chinensis | reverse complement strand
AAGTGTGGCACATATACTCTATGGAATACTACTTAGGCATAAAAAACAAGACCTTGGCATTTAATAGAAAGTGGTCAGATATGGAGGATCTATTGCTGAGTGAAGCAAGACAGGATATGAAAGAAAGATATTGTATGCATCCACTTAATATATACCGACTATCTGTACTTTCTGGTAGATACTGAAATATTGGAGGGCATAAAAGTAATGAAAATAGTTATGGATGCTAAAGATAGTGTGGAATTGGGCGGGAGAAAGAAAGAGTCTAGAGAAGGATAGCAAGAGAACAAATAGGCATGATATTAGTGGGACACAGAAATGGTTTATTACCTGTTGAATGATAACATGTACAGTATTTTCAACTAGACTGGTCTGAGAAGTAGTTCATTTTGGGTAAATTCTTTTTGCAAGTAAAATGATATATAGTGATTGAATGTTTAAAAAATAATGAGAATTGGGACCAGCAGTTAGCGTAATGACTATGTCGCTGGACTCCCACGTAGTCGACCGCGGTTTGTGTCCCGGACCCAGTGACTTAAAACTCACACCGAGCGCGTGTGCGTGCGTGCCCAAGATCCTGAGAGGAGAATGGAGGAGAAGGGATTGCGGCGTGACCATCCCCCCTGGGGGGTGATTTCTCTATCTCTCTGTCTCTGTCTGTCTGGCGAGCACACTCGCCCTATAGCGAAAACCTCTCCAAAAATAAGAAGAAGAAGAAGAAGCTGGAAAAAATGATGGAAAGCTATTTGATGATGATGATGTGGATAGTAATGTCTTTGTCTTGACTGATATGCATGGTATTCCATCTGGAAAAAGAAATGTAATACACTCTAAAGATACATGTGATTCAATGTAATATAAACAAAACTATGATAATAAATAAAAATTTAAAAATGCAATGTGAAACAAGCTGAAGCATTAAAAAACCCTAAAGGCATCCAGAAAATGCACGCACCATTGGGTCCCCAAATGTCACTCTCTAGGGTCTTTAGTGTGTCACGGTGTCAGTCATTGTCTCAAACGGAGGTGCTGAGGAGTGATACTGAGTTGCCACCTCCATCTGCAGCAGGCAGAGCCCATGGCCTCACCAGCCTGCTTTACTGCCCTTCCCTGGACGAGCTCACCCCACCGTGGGGGCATGTGTCTCCAAGGGTCCCCTCATTCAGCAGAAGGACGATGTGATTGTTTCATTCAGCACAGTGACTGCTCTCCCTTAGTCCAGCATTGAATGACTTCTCCCCCACAGCCACGCTACCTGCTCACTTCCTGGAGGTTTCTAGATAAGTAACCCTGCAGCATTCAGGCAGCCTATGGAGGGACTGATGCCTCTGCAAGGAATCCGCAGGTCCACAGGGCTCCCCGTTTTTCAAGTGCAGAATGGGCTTGTCTGGGAAGAAACAAGCCTGACGGTTTAAGGTGATTTATTCCATTTGTATGGGCACTTATAAATCATTTACTGTAGACACTAGGAAATAAATTTAGAGTAACTTCTTTAGAAATATTGGTTAATTAATAACTATGGAAAACCTATATAAAATAAATTGATGTAGAATCATTGGACTGAACGTGACCTTCGAAGGGTATTGAGGAATCCCTGGGCACTTGGACTTAGCACTTCCTCAGCTTGCTGCCTTCATTCCCCAGCCAGTGGCTCTCAGACTGTGCCCAGGGCAGTCCTCTGGGGCTTCTTAAAAAATATTTATTATTTTATTTATTTATTTATTTATTTATTCATTGTTATTATTATTATTTTATATGAGTTTTGGAGAGAAAGAGAGTGAGAAAATAAACCGCCAGGTCCAGGGCTCAACATGTTGCTCCAGCGACTTGGAACTAATGTTGACTTGTGTGTAGGCCCAAAATCCTAGGAGGAGAATGGAGGGGAAGGGATTGTGGGGTAGCCATCTCCCCTGGCGGGTGATTTCTCACTTTGTTTCTCTCTGTCTCTCTCCTGCAAGTGCGCATGCTCTGTAACAAAAACCTTTAAGAAAAAAAAACACGTTGCTGGCTCCACTTCTGAAGCCTGGCCCAGTGGAGCCAAGTGGGGCCTGAGAATGTGCGTTTCTCGCAGTTCCCCAGCAGATGCTGCCGCTGGTCTGGAACACGCACTTGGAGAGCCTGAGCCGAGGGACACTGTGCCCTCTCACACAGGGTCCTTGGCTGCTGGGGATTTCATAGGCCTGGGACACTTGTGAATGCAAACCAAGCAGTAAGCAATAGTAACAAAACCACACTGAGGATGCCTGTATGTCCATACTAATCAACTTTTAAAAATTCAGCAAGCAAGGACATTAGGATTTTATTTATTTATTTATTTGTTTTGTTGTAGGGTGCATGTAATTACTAGAGAGACAGAGGCACAGGGAGAAATCCCTATTATGATGGCCGTGCCAGAGTCCCTTCTCTTGATTTTCAAGCCACCGGATCTAGGACTTGAACCACAGAGTCAGCATGTCGGATCCAGCTATCTCAACCTCTACCCACCTGTTGGCCCGCACATTAGGCAAAACTATTTCCCGTCACCAGCATTGTTTGTTTGAAAAGGACATAGCATTTAGTTGTAGGGTAATGGAGGTCTCACCAGTGAAGGTACCAGCCAGGACCGCGACAGATCAGCCTGTGCAGATATGGGCACATGGGCTGCATTGCTGTGGTGGGTTTCCAGCAATGATAGAGCCCACGAAATGTGCGTCTGCTTTTCATCATCACCTGGAACACGCAGCTCTGAACGAGGTCAATGAGGGAGGACTGCCCTTCCCACCCCCTCCCAGCATGGGCCACCGTGGCCAGCCCCTGGCCTGCCACTGTCTGCTGCTCGATTTTTTTCAGAGAGCAGTGGAATGTCATCCTAGGCCAACAGCATCTGCAGTGGTGGTCAAGAGCCCTGGCCTCAGTTACACATGATCAGGGAACCTGGTGTGGAAAGCAGGTCAAAGGGAATGGTAAACTGTTGGAGGCTCCTTCAGTTCCCAGAGCAGTGATTTTATTTGTGTTAAACAAAATCGTACACACATTTTTTTAAAAATCCACTCTGTTTGGAGTGATAATCTTTTTTATTTTTTGGTTTTTCACCATAAGGTGCATGCACTCACTCTCTAGAGAGAGACAGAAGGAAAGTGAGAAATCACTCCCCCTGGGGGAGAATGACCACACTGCAGTCCCTTCTCCTCCAGTCTCCTCTTGGAATTTGGGGCACACACACACACATCCCAGCATGATTTTCAAACTGCCGGGTCTGGAATTGCAACCACAGTTGGCCATGTGGGACTCCAACGTCTTAACCACTATGCCATCTGCTGGCCCCATGATAATCTTCTTAACACTTATGCTACCTAGGCTCAAATATGATACGGTATGAATATTTTTTAAATGTTAACTATAACCAATTGACAAATAAAGGTAGAATATTCTGAGGCCAGCGGGTGGCATAGTGGTTAAGGCATTAGATTCCCACATGGCCAACTGCAGTTCAAGTCCCAGACCCAGCAGCTTGAAATCCATGCCAGGTGCATATCTGTGTGTACCCAAAATCTCGAGAGCAGGATGAAGGAGAAGGAATTACAGTATGGACATCCCCACAGGGGGTGATTTCTCACTTTCTCTCTCTGTCTCTCTCTGTGTCTCTGGAAGACACACGTGCCTGATAGCAAAAATCTCCCCAAAATAAAAAAGGTAGAATATTCTGATTTTCTAACAAAAAGTAAAAAGCCAGAAATATTTTTATAATATTTAGTCCTTGACCATAATGTGAAGAAGTAAAAACTAATTTTGTCTTTTTAGTCTATGAATTTTAATTTTAATTTTAATTTCTACTGTGTGTAGACTTTGTTAACATTTCCTGTGTTTATCGGTAACTGTGCAGCCCTTTCAGTAGCTGCCATTGTGGGGGTGCAGATGTCATACAGTCTCGGCCCTGACAGAATGGAGAGTTTGGGAAAACAAGGTAAATACCGCTTAAGTTAAATCGTAGCATAAAGTTAAGCACAGCGCTGAGAATGTTACCGGACGGTGAGTGCGTGGGGGGCGTTGGACACCATCTGTGAGGGTGAGGGTTTGACAGAGGACACTATGGCTGTGGCCACCAGGGACAGGGAATTTCATTAATGAAATGGCACTGGAGAAGGGCCTGGAAGAACGGGCGGGTTTTGGTTTTTTATCTCCAAGATGGATCCGCTCGCCTCATCCTCTTGAGAAGCTGGCCCCACAGGCAGGCCCCACTGCGCCTGGCTTTTAGGAGGGCCAGGAGTCCAGCCCTCACCTCTCGTGTGGCCTCAGCATGTGCAGCACAGCATGTCACCACCACGTGCCACCGCTGCTGGGCCAAGGCAGGTTTTTATACGCAGAGAGAAACCACGGCAGGCTAGTCTGAGGAGACACGGAGTTGTCTAAATCTGGTTCAAGTTAAGGGTTCCTTTAGTAGAGATGGGAGATAAATGTGGAAATAAATTAGATTGTGGAGGCTTTGGAAGGCTTCTTTCTGGTAACAGTAATGAGTTAGGATAATGGCATAAAATAATAACTGCAGCTTGCTGAGCTATGCATGCCAGGCACCGTGCTCAGTGGTTTGCCCGAGTTGCCTCAGATCCCTCTGCGTAGCTTCTGTTATCCGGGCTTGGTGCTGAGGGAGAGTGAGACTCCTGCAGGGGAAATGGCTTGTCCCGGACCACATGGCAGAGAAGTCGCAGCGCGGGGATTCACACCCAACCTTGACTGAGTCCAGACCTGTCCTCTTACCGGAAAACTAGGTCAGGGATGAAGGGTTCCTTCAGGTGCCAACTCTAGATTAATTGATGAGGTTCCAAGCCACAGCGAATGGAGAAAACGCACAGTGATGGATCCTGGCACCGGCCTGCAGCGAGGGGTGAGGGTGGCTGGAGTGCATGGCGCACAGCACCTGCCTGGGCTCTAGAGCGCTGGGAGCCACCAGAGGTGGCTTTTGAATGGGCACCGGGCTGGTACAGCGGAACTTTCACAGTTTTCACCAGGCAGCGCTGTCCCAGCTGAAGCGGTTCTAGTAGTGGGTGCTCTAACGGTCCAGCACGATGTCTCGGGGCCTGGCGTGTAGGGCGAGGCCATTTAGAGGGAACTCCAGTTCCACTGTTAGGGTACACGTCTTCGGGTGGCGTCAGTCTCCCCTTAGCCCTGTGCTCCATGACACCAGTGACCCTGTGCTTTTCATTCTCACGTCCGAGAGCTGGGCCCTCGGTACTTTCCTTAGACTCAGTGATATTAAAAGCAGCGATGACGACAGTCGCTTGGTGCCAGACAGCGAGTCCCAGCCTCCTGGGTATGAGTACCAGCTCTGCATTTGTGAGCTCTCTGGGCAAGTGAGGGACTTCTTGTGCCTCATGCCCCTCCCTCATCTTCCAGAGAGGGTAATGTCGCACCTCGCTCAGGGGGCAGCAGCGAGAAGTGAAGAGTCCATGCTGTGAAGCAACAGGAAGTGCTGGGTTAAATACTGGTCATCATCTTTCTCATTATCATAGTCTTTGCCATTACTTCCTTAGGCCATGGGAATAAACAGTATTTTAGGGTCAAAGGAGCCACGGTGACCGTCTATGGTGATCCTGCGATGTGGCAGGCCTGTATCCCAGCTCAGTTAAAGTGAAACACAATTTCACTGTTAGAAGCTACTAAATACGGGGCAGACAGTGGCATGGAGGTTAAGGCAGTTGGATCCTACATGCCAACTGCATGGCTCAAGTCCTGGGCTCCAGGCGCATGTACATGGGTGCCCAAAATCCCGAGAGGAGAAATGGAGGAGAAGGAACGGTGTGACCATCTCCCATGGCGGAGGTGATGTCTCACTGTTCCTGTGTGGCTCCCTCTTCTTCCTCTCTCTCTCTGGTGAGTAAACATACCTTCTCATAATTTTTTTTTAAAAGATACTACTGAGACCAGCAGATGGTATAATGGTTACATCCCTGGACTCCCACGTAGTCAACTGCAGTTTGAATCCCAGACCTGGCAACTTAGCACTCATGTCAGGTGCATGTGCGTGCGTGCATGCCCAACATCCTGAGAGGAGAATGAAGAAGGGTTTGCAGTGTGGCCATCCCCCCAGGGGGTGATTTCTCACTTTCTATCTCTCTGCCTCTCCAGTGGGCACATATACCCTATAGGAAAACTCTCTCTTAAAAAAAAACAAACAAAGAAAAGGAAAAAAACATGCTACTAAACTCTGCTGTTTTCACCAAATACAATCACACACAGATCTGGTTTCAAGTAATATGATTTTCGAAATGAACATACAAAACTTCATTTGTTTAGTATAGCCTTTGTACTGTAGACAAATGATACCCCTGTGAGAATCCAAAGGTCCATGCTCAGGGGCCAGCCGAGCACCAGAACTGGCTGCACCTGCTCCTGCCATTGCCTCTTTTCCAGCCCCCCTCGTCGTGTAACTGCTGTCTGTCACGTGGCAGTAAAAGGAAATGCTGGAGTGAGCCCCCCCCCCTTTTTTTTAATTTATTTTTCTTCCATGAGTAAGAGAGAGAGAGAAGAAAAAAAAAGAAACAGTCACCCCCAACAGAGTCTGCACACAGTTAACCACCCCTGAAGAAAAAAAAAAAAAAAACAGTCACCTCCAACAGAGTCTGCACACAGTTAACCACCCCTGGCTTTAGCAGCCTGGATCACGGGCATGCATGTGGCTGGCATGTCAGGAGGTCTGTACACGTGAACCCAGCACCTCCCCGTGAAGTTCAGCCTCCCAAAGCATTACATTACTGCTGTGCCACTGTCTGGTCCCAGTTCCCCTTTTTAGCTGAGATTTGAGAAGCAAAACCTGAATGAGCCGCAGGAAGGGAGCATGTTCCGTGGACGAGCAAAGCTTCCCTCTGCTCTTGATTAAATTAGCATGTTGTTCGAGTCCACTGCATCATATTAATACCCATCTCTATATGGTAGGCTCTTACTGTGATCTTTGGTACGCTGACATTAATTTAAATGAATATGATTGATTCTTGATCTTTTTACCTTATGGAAAAATGAAGGAATTGTCAAGGGCATTTGAAATGCAGAAAGAAGACCAGCAATCACTGGTCCGTTCCTCACAGCCTCTCCTACAAGGTACATCTTAACCTTTTTGACAAGTATCCAAATAGGCAAGTTAAGCTCTTAGACTCTCAAATTTCTTTTTCTTAGCTATCTTATTAAAGAGCGCAACAAGTTGTTATGGGCTTGAAATAAGTATTTTATAATTGAAGAAAGGCGATTCTGAATCACAGAGACCCAGAGTCATAAACCGGAAAGGAGTCGAAAGACTGACTCATGCCGGAACTATTCATTGAAATTATATTATAGCCAGGCTTAATGCTCTAGCAGTAGACAGAAATGTTTAACCTTTCTGAGGTAAATAGTATTCAAAATTAGCAAATAAATATGCTCACTCTCTAGTCTCTTGTTCCCAATCATTCCAAAGTTGCAAGAACTTCCAGAAGAGCATGGTGGGGTCTGCCTGTGTGCCCAGGCCTCCTGTGCGGCAGACAGCCGAGGAAAGGCACCAGCACCACACAGTGCGGCTGTGACCCAGCACTCCGAGAAGGGCCACATGGCGCTTCTACCCAGGTCTCTGCCTCCGCAGCTGACACATCTGATAGCTCATCCTCTTTGCCGGCCACCATGGCTGTCATCGGGCCCTTTGTCTTTGTGGCTCAGAGGGGGAGGGGGCCCCACCATGGACTGCCCTCTGCTCTCCGCAGTTAGACTCTGAACTCCTGTCTTTGGTCAGCACCCTGCCTCGGTTTTGAGCCTGTGACTAAACCTGTTCCCAGATAATAAGTAACTCTCAGATGACTGACTAAAGTCCCTGGCGAGGACTTAGAAAGGTGCCTAGAACATTGTTGGCCTAATCAAATCCGGTCTTCCACTCATACACTCACTGCTAACCTCGCTGCAGTTTGGAGTGAGCCGTGTGGAACTCACCGCTGCTCTTGGTCCATGATGCGGTTGCGGACATTTCTTGGGACTAACAAGAGACAACAGAGCAATCATCTAACAAGGAAAATGCGAGGCCCAAGTTTCCAAGAACAAATGCGTCAAGAAGGTTTTGTAGGTTGTAAAAGCTTGTAAAGAAACTTGAAAGGACTTTAATCGCACACATCAACCCCCTCTGCCACCGTTAGATAGCAGTAGTGTGTGGCTACCAAAGGTAGCAGTAGGCAGCCTCCCCGAAGGCTCTTACCCAGACCAAAGTCACACCTCTATTTATTTAAGCATAGACGGAATCCAAACTACTGAAGCTGCTATTTTTAAATCTCACATTGGACAAGGCCAGCATGAGAGGCTATATTTACTTGATGCAGTTAGAACTTGATACAGTCATGTTTGTGGCGAAGTTGAAAAGGTAACTATCACGCAGTTACATGTTGTAACTCCTTTACATCCTCTGCTACCTGTGTGGGGGAGCATGCGATGTGTACTGTCAACATGTCGGATAAGTCATGACGTGTTTTTCTATGCAAACATGTGTCATGACTTTCCCAACAACCCCAATAACTTCTATGGAGGGCTTACCATTTGCCAGATGTTGTTCTGTGTGTGTCTGTAGGAACTATTTAATTTTATTTATTACTGTTATTTTTTAATTTGACCAGAAAGAAACAGAGAAAGAGAAGGAAAGTGAGAAAGCAAGCCACTAGGTCCAGGACTTGAACCACACTTGGCCATGTGGAAGTCCAGCGCCCGAACCACCATGCCACCTACCGGCCCCATTCCGTGTGTTTCATATACATTAACTTATGTAGCCCTTACCAGAACCCAGGGAGGTAAGTATGATGAACCCATTTACAGAAGAGTCACTGAGGCATGGAAGTACAAAGCAACTTTCCCGAAGTCATGGCAGCTAGATCATAACTGGCAAGCTCTGGGCCCCAGTGGGCGAGGTCCTCAACGTCCCCCTCTGCCTTCGTGGACTGTCTGTCTAATCTCAAACATGATGAGCATAACTTCTCTAGAGTTCTTGGCGAAATGGGGAGTGGAGAAGAAAAATTAAGTATGGGGAAGATATTTACTACAGGACATACAGCCAGATACTTGGTCTCCCCCAAAATAATTACAACAATGGCTGTCACTCCAGTTTGATCCTTATTAACTTATATCTTTATTTTTAAACTTCTCTCCCTAAGTTTTCTGTTTGTTTTTTAAGAGAGGTTTTTGCTATAGGGAGCATTCACTCACCAAAAAGACAGGCAGAGGGACAGAGAGCGAGAACTCACTTCCCAGGGGAGATGGCCATGCCACAGTCTCTTCCCCTCCATTCTCCTCTCAGGACCTTGGGCACTCACTCACACACGCCCAGCTTGAGTTTAAGCCACTTGGTCTGGAACTCGAACTGTGGTTGACTACATGAGAGTCCAACAACATAGCCATTATGCCAACTGCTGGTCCCCCTAATTTTTTTTTTTTTTT
>NW_006159673.1:3208737-3210337 GCF_000334495.1 Tupaia belangeri chinensis | reverse complement strand
TGGGAAGGGGCTGCGGAAGGCTGGGGCCCTGGGATGCAGGCTGTTCCGATTTCACTGTGCTTGCCCATGGGGGAGCACAGCCAGTGCCAGCCCAATGGCTGCATGCTAATGTCCATCCCCGTCTGGATGGCAGTGTGCCACATGACGGGTGAGATGGCCAGCACTCTCCTCTGCCCCCGGTGCTCCTATGCGCACTCTGCTAAAGCACAGGGCTGGGCATGCGGCTAATTGTCCCTCCTCCTTCCCTACCCCACCTCCCCCCTTCCCTCTCCTCTCCTGTCTCTCCTCGC
Source organism: Tupaia belangeri chinensis (assembly GCF_000334495.1). Lineage (NCBI taxonomy): Eukaryota > Metazoa > Chordata > Mammalia > Scandentia > Tupaiidae > Tupaia > Tupaia belangeri. Next base: position 3,210,047 of record NW_006159673.1, on the reverse strand, counting down.
CTTTTCTCTAATTGCCAGAGGGTGTGTGTGCTGTCCAGAGAGACAGACAGAGAGGGAGAGACAGAAGGCACCCCCGTGGGTTTGGTGCTGCACGCTTCCTCTTCCATTTCTCCCTCCTGTCAGGAGTGGGACACACACATCCTCCCAACACTGTGTGTCTTTTTAAGTCGCCAGTGCCCACTGTACTTAGCCATGTGGGATCTGGCTCCCTTAACCACAGGGGCCGTAGGGCCGGTCTAGGAGTGGCTCCTTGCTGTGTAGTCCTGCAGCATGAGCTCCGTGGAACTGGGCCCCAGCGCACCATAAGCAATAGCCCGACTGATGGTAGACACATGGTTACGGTAGGAGAGGAAGGAGCCAGGCAGGCAGGCAGGCACGGAGCTGATTTCCCCACATATCTGCTTTATATTCAGTAAACAGCCTTCGGTTTAATCACTTGAGACTTCCGAAATATGTTTGAAGATGATGATTCTTGGATTTGCTATGACTCTTATGATCTGGCCTCAGGCAGGGGCCAAACTGTATGTGCATTTGTACCGTCCCTGAGGACAGCACCCATGTTGCTGCAGAGTCATGTCCCCTCCCAAGGCCTCCAGCTGTCCTCCTGCTCTGGTACCTGTGATGCCCCGTGCACACTCATCTTCCTGCTGTGTTATCTGTGATACTCCACGCACACTCATCCCTCCTGCTGCATTATCTGTGATACTCCATGCACACTCATCTCTCCTGCTGCATTATCTGTGATACTCCACTCACACTCATCCCTCCTGCTTTATTATCTGAGATACTCCATGCACACTCATCCTTCCTGCTGTGTTATCTGTGATACTCCATGCACACTCATCCCTCCTGCTACGTTATCTGAGATACTCCATGCACACTCATCCCTCCTGCTGCGTTATCTGAGATGCTCCATGCACACTCATCCCTCCTGCTGCGTTATCTGTGATGCTCCATGCACACTCATCCCTCCTGCTGCGTTATCTGAGATACTCCGTGCACACTCATCCTTCCTGCTGCGTTACTCCATACACACTCATCCCTCCTGCTGTGTTATCTGTGATGCCCCATGCACACTCATCTCTCCTGCTGTATTATCTGAGATACTCCATGCACACTTATCCCTCCTGCTGTGTTATCTGAGATACTCCATGCACACTCATCCCTCCTGCTGCATTATCTGAGATACTCCATGCACACTCATCCCTCCTGCTACGTTATCTGAGATACTCCATGCACACTCATCCTTCCTGCTGCGTTATCTGAGATGCTCCATGCACACTCATCCCTCCTGCTGCATTATCTGTGAT
>NW_006159673.1:3167632-3208687 GCF_000334495.1 Tupaia belangeri chinensis | reverse complement strand
GTTATCTGAGATGCTCCATGCACACTCATCCCTCCTGCTGTGTTATCTGAGATGCTCCATGCACACTCATCCCTCCTGCTACGTTATCTGAGATGCTCCATGCACACTCATCCCTCCTGCTACGTTATCTGTGATGCCCCATACACACACTCATTTTAGTGCCCCATACACACACTCATTTAGTAAAGTCCTTAAAAAGGACATCTACGTTCACAGCCCTCTGTCACTGCATCATTCTGATTGCCATCTTTCAACCAGGTAGCAGCTAGGAAATTTTGACCAATTCTTTGAAAAACCACTAATTTGTTTTATTATTTAAGACAAATGTGCAAAGCAAGGTTCCCCCTCTAATTCCAAATGCTGTTCGCTCCATCCCCTTTTCTCCCAGGTCCCCCACACTTTCACATTCACCACATTTTAGCTCATATCTCATGATATGCACTGGGTCCCACGATGGTGCTGGTTGTCAGTTTGTTTCTAGTAATTTTAAATATACCACTTTTATTTATTTATTTATTTATTTATTTATTTATTTATTTATTTTTCCTGGTTTGTGTCCTAAGGAATGTGCACTTGCCTGAGAGAGAGACAGAGACAGCGAGAGAAAAAGTGAAAAATCACCCCCCTGGGGTGATGGCTATGCTACAATCCCTTCATTCTCCTCCTGGGATCTTGAGCATGAACACACATGTGCCTAGGGTGTTTTTCAAGCCGCCGGGCTGGGGATTCAAATTGTGGTTGGCCATGTGGGAGTCCAGAGACTTAACTGCTATCCCATCTGCTCATCCCCCAAGTCCCATTTTTCTGCATGATTCTATTCTTGGTTTTTATAGTCACGTCAGCACATATGGCAACTCACATCTTTATTATTCACACCCCCTCGTTTGGTGGTGTTTGATCTTCCCACTGCCCCATGTTCAGGTCCTGAGCAGGGTCCGCCCCTCAGTGAGCTCTCCTTACTGTGGGGGTCCAAGGGATGCAGGCGGATGAGGCTTCACTGCCTTCTCAGTGGGGATCAGACAGCTGCTCTCTCAGGGAAGCTTCTGCTAGGGCTCCCGACCTGCTCCCCACCCGCGTGTGCTGCCTCGCAGGCCTCGTGATAGGTGAATCTGGCCTGCAGAAGGGCAGGGCGCGTGGGAGGAGGAGGAGCCGGGTGTGCCCTCGCCCTCACTGGAGTCTGGCCTCGCGCTGTGCAAGTGTGTTAGTCTGCCAGGAAATCAGCCTTGGTGATCCTTCTAATGATTAATGCTGGCCCTGTTGGCATCAGCCTTAGAATCACAAATAGCTTCATCTGCTGGGTAAATGAATAACAACTGCCAGCTTAAAACAGCAAAAATAATTTCTTTGGGTGCAATACCACCTTCCTGTGCAAAGTTCTCCCCAGGCTCGTTACACATTAAAGCCATAGTTACTGCGCAGGCTCCACCCGAGAGCACGGCCTGCTGCCTGCTGTCCACCAGGCAGGAGTCTCAAAGCACCGGGCAGCGGGGCGTGGAGCCCTGCGAGAGGTCATTGCAAGGGCGCCCTTTGAGCATTGCCATGTAATGATTTCAGTAAGGAGCCAATGCTCTGCTGGCTACACGAGGAGCTTCTGTGATAGAAACCCCAGCCGGCAGCACTGTCAGGCTGAGGTGGGTTTAGCCCTTTCACAGGGGGGAAAGTAACTTTATTATGCGTCCCACTGTGTAACCATCTCAGCGGGCGGTCCCAGCGTGCAGTGCTGAGTTTCCTTACTGATGTTCCCCCGTGCCTTCTCCAGGCCCTACCACTGTGCTGGTGAACTCTGGGAAACATACATTCGCGGGAGGGCGGTTGGTGCCATTCGCGTTCCAGGCACTGGGGCTGAAGACAGCCCCTGGTCTCCCAGAACTTAATGTTCTCTGGGAAGCACTGCCATTGACGTAGGTAGCTTTATCATCGGGAAGGAAACTCTGGGAGGTTGTCCTCACTGGGCGACAGGAGATACCCTGTGAGGTACCCATTGCCCCGCACAGAATCAAGTGAGGCCCCTGGCAGGTATGGGGTCTACTCCAGGCACTGGAGGACAGGTGGTCAACAAGACAGATGTGGAATGGCCTTCCAGGCAGAGGAGATGGTGCGTGTGCTGGGGAACTGCTCGGGGTTTGAACGTTAGGTTTGAAAATGACATTGAGTGGCAGGCACGCGTGAGAATGTAGCTAAGGCTCGAGTCGTGGTTTTCATGCCATAGTTAGGAGTTTGAGATTTGTTCATAGGTGTAATTCATGGACTGACTCCCTGAAATCGTTCGCAAAATGTTGTAACTATATTCATTTTCTTGTAAGAAAGTTTCTAAAGCTTTCATTAGATCATAAAATGGTCCAAAGTTCAAAAGTTGTTAAGGAGATTTGCAGTGTGGGCCAGCTCTGTAGCTGAGTGGTTAAGGCGGCTGAAACCCACATGGCCGATCATGCAGTTTGAGCCCTGGACCAGGCAGTATGAGAAACACCAGGTCCATGAATGTGCACACCCAATATCCTGAAAAGGGGAGGAAACGGAGGAGAAGGGGTGTGGCATGGGGGGCGTGTTCTCACTTTCCCTCTCTGTTCTCTTGGTTGAGCACATACACCCTCTAACCGAAAAAAAAAAAAAAAAAATGGCAGTGAAGGGTTTTAGGTGAATGACCACACTGTTTGCTAATTAGAATGAGACAAAGCGTTGCCATATCTATATTCCATACAACGGGTGTCATGTGCAGGGCTATGCCAGTTCAATGCATGGAAGTTGCTGGGATGACTTCTGCAGGCAAAATGGCAGCATAAATTCATTCATTCAACGTTACACCGAATGCTTACTATTAACACATCCCGGCCAAGGAGCTGCTGAGGAGAGTGGCCCCAGGGGAAAGGCAGGCGTCAGCCAAGTGATCGCAAGATGTGATCAAATGCCAGTGCTGATGTAGCGGGGAGCTGACGGCCACAGCACGGGGAGCTGCTGTAGGTGGAGGGTTAGCGAAGGCTTTCCTGAGCAAGAGACATTCGAACTGAGACCCTAGGACATGCCTAAGTGCCGGGCACAGAGAATAGCCCCTCCTGAACCGGAAGTGTGGGCACGCATTAGGAAGGAAACACAGACCGCGGAGTGCCTTGGGCGGACAGCGGGAGCGGCCTGGAGAAAAGCTGAGCCAGGCCAGGCCTCGAGGGTAATTCAAGAAAATGAGTCTTTGTCCTGAAAGCAATGGGAGGGGGTCAGTGTAGGAATGGGAGGTGACATGGTCAGGCTTATATTTTTAAGAGATCACGTGGGGACCAGCAGGTGGAGTGGTGGTTAAGTCTGCTGGGCTCCCACATGGCTGACCACAGTTCGAGTCCTGGACCTGGCAGCTTGCTCTCTCTCTCTCTCTCTCTCTCTCTCTCTCTTGCTCTGTCCCTCTCTGGTCAAATTAAAATAATACAGAAAGAGAGAGAGAGAAAGAAAGTTAAATAAAATAATTCTTTAAAAAAAAAACGGAGAGATCACGGGCAGCGTGGAGACCGACTGCAGGGGAACGTGTGGGGAAGGTACCGGGTAGTGGCGTACCTACCGAGTGGAAACACACCAAACTCCGTCACAGACACGTGTCTGTGCCTTAGCCTCTCGGCATGGACAGTGATGAGAAACTGGACTTGTGGTTCTCTGGGCGCAGACTTCCCCAAGCTGAGGGAGAAGGGACTCTCTGAGGTTGGGGCAGCAGCTCCCGTGCTGAGCTGCTTCCTGCCTTGGCCCCAGACCTCAGGGCATGCACTTTCCTAGCTGTGTACAAGGTCAGGAGGTTGAGAGGTCCTGCTCTGAACCTCTTTTCTGCACTGGAACCTCATGAGACCAGGTTTTGAGAAGATCCGATTCTATCCGACCCTCTTGTTTTTAACTGAGGAGAGTGTGGCCGAGGATGGGAAGTGGCTGCCCTAGGCTGGGCGTTGCACCGACCGGAATGCAGGTGCTGCTTTTCCTCTCTCTAGTTATCAACAGAGCATCTTGTTCTCTTTTGGTGACGAGTCATATCGCTCTACAGTACTGAGCCTCTCTTTACTAAAACTTGGAGCTTCAAAATGAGAAAGTAATTCCCAGAACAAGCTGTCTTATCTTACTTCGGCTCAGCTGGGGACACTGCAAGACCAGCACTTCTGTTTCCGAGGCGGTCCAAAGTCTGTGGCCTGCAGAGGCACATGGAGAGCAGTGAGCCAGCTTCGAGTAACCCTCCCTTGATCTGAACTGGAGTCCGAAGGTAAACCCGGAGCTGTGGGTGTGAGGCCCACTGTGGCAAGCGCGCTTCCCTTTACCCTCTGTGAGCTCGGGAGCCTGAGAAAGGCCCAAGAGGAGAGCCAGATTCGGCCCAGGTCGGGTGCTCGAGCTCAGATCCCCGGATCTCCACCTACGCATTTCGTGACACAGGATAAATGACCATTCCCAGACCCACCTGCAGATTAGAAATAATGACATTCCACACTAGAATTAAATGAGAATATATACATAAATTAAACAGACGAGAAGAGAGCATCAGAGTTGAGAGCAGAAGACAGAAGCCCATCTAGGTGCTTCGAGAAAGGGGCTGAACACCAGGAGAGCCAGTGGAAGGGCGGGGAGGCAGCACTGCTCTGATTGCCACCCCGGCTGCAGATGTAACTGCCTCACAGCATGAAGCCGATGACAAGACCTGGGACGCCACGTCCAGCCACTGCCCGCACAGCAGCTCCCAGCCGTGAGAAGATGGCCTTGCATGGTCCCTCTCTTCCAGCCGTCACACAAACGCACGTAACTGGCAGAGCATCGTTTGTAACGGGAGCCCTAGTCTGCGGGGAAATACAGTCTGCAGCTCTGCAGCCACTGGATAGAAGGGAGATGGGGTGAAAGTTGAGACCAAAGCTGAGGATCTCTGCGAGGGCGAGGCCAGGGTCTGGCGAACATCAATGCCCAGTATATGATAGTTGCCATTTTGGTTAAGATCGGTATATTAGTAACAGGAGTACAGACAGCACTTAATGTCAGCACACAATGTGTTTTATTAACCTGAAGAGGTTGATTTGATTTGCTTCTTAGAGGATCTACTAAGGATGCAGTTCATCTCGAGTCTTCATGGTGTTGTAAATCCATATCTATACAACCACCCCACTGCTCATCATGATGGGAGCTGTGGGAGGCTGCGCACCGGTGAGTCTGCCCTGGTTTCTCAGGGAGCAAACAATTACCATGATTGGTTCCCTTCAAAAAACCTGACCTTCGAAACTTTGCTCTGATTGGCCACTAGAATTCCTCAAATTTGCATATCTGGCACCTCATGATTGGTCCAAAAGCAACCAATCACAGCCCACCGTTTACAACCCACCAGAGTGTATATAACCACGATGCCTGGCCCACAGTAGACAGACGACGATGACGACCAGGAAGACGACGACTGAAGAGCCTGAAGACCTGAAACACCGCGCAGTCTCCAGACGACCCTGAAGATCCTGAAGAGCTGACACTGCATCGTCTCCAGATGACCTGGGAGACCCTGAAGAGCTGTAACACTACATCGTCTCCGGACGACCCTGAAGAGCTGTGATACCGCGTTGTCTCCGTGCTGCTCACAGTAGACGACGCGACCCTTAAGAGCTGTGACACTGCGTTGTCTCTGTGCTGTACCGTGCTGCCCACAATAAACAGATGACACTGTCATCTCCATGCTGTAACACTACGCCGCTTGTCTCGGCTCTCACTCCTTCACTCAAGAAACCTGTTCGGCTGTTCCCCCGGGTCGGGACAGGGAGCCAGCAGGCCAGCCACGGGGCATGGTGGCTAAGGCAGCTGGATGCCACACGGCCAACTGGGCAACTTGACCCTCAACCCAGGGGCTTAGAAAACGCGCTGGGCGTGTGTGCATGCAGGTCCAAAATTGCAAGTAGAGAATGTAGGAAAAGGGATTACGGACTGGCCCTCCATAGGGAGATGTGCACACGCTCTCTCGCTCTCTCCCCCTGGCAAGTGCAAGCATGCTATAGCAAATTTCAAAAATAAATAATTTTTTTTAAAAAAAGATAGCAATTAATGATTCCAATTCTTATGTATTAACTGGTATAGTTAATGCAGTCACTGATTTAAGATGATAGGACTAAATTTAGATTACCATGCTGCAATAAGACATGTCTTACAGCGTTCAGATGTAAACAGCTTGTTGATCTAGGCGCTAGGTAAATCTTCTTTCCTGTAAATGTTAGTGACTATGAAATCACCATTTTCTAAATGCCGTGGAGACAGTCATCAACAGTGCCATACTCTCACCACTATTTTTTCCTCCCCATCTACTAGTTTGTTTGTTTTCTACTTGTTTCGTTCTATTCTGGTATACCTTTGACACTCAGAGGCACTTATACCAAGATAAGTGGGTTTCCCCATCACCACTATAGTGTGGACAGCGTGGGTCAGAGAACTAGGTCGTTGCAAAGGTCCCTGTTCCTGTCGGTGGGACAATACCTGACTTCCAAAGTTCCCTGTTCCTGTCATTGGGACAATACCTGACTTCCCAAGGCCTGTTTCATCTAGGGAGTCTCAGATGAGCTCTGCTGGGGCTCGAGGAAGGGGCGATCTGATCAGAAGTGACTTGGAAGAATCTGCCACTACTTCCACCACCCACTGAGCACGCCCAGAGCAGTGGCGTGCCGTGTCCTTGCAGGTCAGAAGTGGAGCGTGCCTTTCTCTGCCTTCATTTGTGGCACAATTTTCCTTCCTAAGCTATTCTAATAGTTGTGTGGCCAAGCAGTCAAATACAGAAAGAAGGATGCTTAGTTTTGGAGTCAGTATGAGAAACTAAAATTTAAAAATGCAGAGTCAGTAAAATTGAAAAATGACCATTTACTCAGCAACAATTTTTAGATATCTACTTATTAGTACTTAAAATCCAGAAAACTTTCTACATGGCATTTTTTTTTCTTTACACCATTCTTCAGTTTAAAAGTTCTGTGGGGCAGATTGCTGGACTAATAAAGCATGATCTACTGGTTAGGAATTAAATGAAAACAGGGATATTCTTTACAAGTTGAGTTTCTTTTTACACCGTATCTGAGTAATAAATTCCTGGACAGTTTCAACACTAAAACTCTGATCACGTTTAGTGGCACAGCAAGGGGAGTCGGGTACTGGGTTGTAGAAAGTGCCCTCATTATGGCCAGCGGCTGGCATGGTGTTTGGGGCTTGTACCCCGCATGGCCGATAATGTGGTTCGAGTTCCAGACCCAGCAGGTTTAAGAGTGCACTGCAGGCGCGTGCGTGTGCGTGCCTGAATTCCCGGGAGGAGGACGGAGGAGAGGTTGTGACATAGCCATCCCATGTGGGAGTGCTTTCTTATTTTCTCTGTCCCCCATCCCATCTCTCTCCACTGAGCAGATGTACCCTATAGCAAAAAGAAATGACCCTTATTGTGTAATGTCTATACCATAAAATATGTTGAACACTGATACTAGCCATAGAAGTTTAGATCAACGTTAGTTTTAACTAAACTGCTTAAGAAAATCTCATTTTGAGCCCCTGCCTTTTTTTTTTTTAAATTTTGCCTGAGGGTAGGTGCATTTACCAGGGAGAGACAGAGTAGGGGGGAGAGAGCACCCTCTAATGGGCACGGTTGCGCCACAGCCTCTCCTCCTCCATCTCACCCTCCAGATCCCAGGGATCTGGGCATGCCTGGTGTGTTTTTCAAGCCACTGGGGCTGGGATTCAACTCAGGCTGTGGGCCATGTGGGATCCTGCTGCCTTAACCACTAGGCCGCAGGGCCAGCCCGAGACCGTGCCTTTGAAGAGTCATTCAAACAACGGTATAAATTGTTAAGGAAAGAGATTTATAACCTAGATGAAATTAAGCAAAAAATAGTTTTTATCCAAAGTTATGCCTTGATTTGGAAACGGTAAGAATTCATGGAGTGTGCATTTTTTTTTTTTTTTTGGAGAGATTTTCACTATAGGGTACGTGCGCTCGCCAGACAGAGAGAGACATAGAGACAGAAAGTGAGAAATCACCCCCCAGGGAGGATGGTCACACCGCAATCCCTTCTCCTCCATTCTCCTCTCGGGATCTTGGGCACGCACGCACACGTGCCCGGCGTGAGTTTTAAGCCACCGGGTCCAGGACGCGAACTGCGGTCGACTACGTAGGAGTCCAGCGACATAGTCATTACGCTAACTGCTGGTTCCCTCGGAGTGTGCATTTTTATAGGTAGGGGTTTTATGACTCACTCCAGCAAGATCAGCACATGCCTTACTCATGCAGATTGGTGGTATTTTTGCCACGCACAGATTATCTTGCTGGCCTGGCGGGCATTTTTCCCTAATACATTCAAGGATTAGATTCATACTGCCCACTTTAAACATGTCTCTTCACACGCAAGTGAGTACATCCAGGCCAAACTATAGGGAGTAACCTGTGCAGGTAGATCGTGGTAGTTTTTGTTTATTATTTGAGGGTGCATTCAAATTAGAAGCATGCCGTAGTTCCACAGTGTTACAGAAGACTGACAAAATAACCTCCACTACTAAGGAGACCATGGGTTAGAGAGACAATGAGTAGTTACAGTTACAGAAGAGCATGCTAGCAGTGAGAGGCGGAGACGTCTACGTGAGATGAAAGGGGTTTGTGTGAGTCAGCACTCAGGGTGCTCTGCCTCGGTGGTGCTGAAAGCCTGTGTGTGTGACAAGGGCAGAGCGGGCGGCTGCCGACTGTGCACCACAAGCTGACGTCGAGGCCAGCCAGCATGGCGGTAAGTGGCTAGGTCACGCACACCAACTGCGTGGCTTGAGTCCTGGACCCAGTGTTTTGAAAAACACGCCGGACACAGGTGCATGCATGTCCAAAATCCTGAGAGGAAAATGGAAGAGAAAGGCTTGTGGCGTGGCCATGCTCCCTCAGGGGTGGAGGCTTTCTCACTTCCTCTCCCTCACTCTCTCACTTTCTCTGTCTCTCTGGCGAGCAATGCACTCTAGCAAATTTTTTTAAAGTTTACTTTGGTCCATTTACGATAAGACAAGCAGCTGACTGGCTCTCCTATTCTGTATCGCTTACTGGAGAAGGGGCGCTGTCACGTCGTGAACCTGGGACCTGTGCGGGGTCATCCACACAGCTGGGGCCTTTCCAGAGTCCCAGGCTCGTGACTTATGGAGGCCTTTCATATTAAATAGCCCTGCCTTCCACGAACTGCTCCGAACTGCTGCTGTTTCCCATTCGGAGCAGCACACGTTAACCTCAGCTGCAGGGCCTTCAACCTCTGGTTCATGTTTAGCACTAACTTTCAAACCAGATAGAGTTTCTATGTCATTATAAGGACTTCAATTTTTCCAGGAACTAGGAGAGGCTACATTACCATGCTAAGATTTGTGTGGCTTGGTTTTGCTCATGGAGAAGCTCTGTTCTCTTCATCTCCCGTGATGTAAATTTGCTTTTACTGAAAGCAGTTATTTTAGAATTCACTGCAGCAGAGCCTGAGTAAGGGCTTGCCCTGATGCCCAGGTCATTTGGCCCTGGGAATACGTGCTTTCTGAGGTCATCATCGGCTGTCTGCCTCATGAAGTCACCCCTTTCCGCGGACCCTAGAGATCGGGGTGCCCACCCAGTGTGCCTGTGCCTGAAGCTCCTGCCACACCAGCAGCCCAGGTGCACTGACGGGGAGTGGTCCGCGTGACTCTGGAGCGGGCCGGCGTGGCTGATAATGTGCTGTGCCATTCGCCCGGTTCTGTAACACGCAGCGTGTACCCATGGCAGCTCAGTCACGGCCTCGCTGTGGGCCAGGCGGGCTGGGAGCAACCTTGCCACGGTCAACCGCCTGTTGAAGAGGATGGAGCATTCCCACAATGCCAGGGCAGGCCAGGTCGAAGGCAGTAGTGTTAGGTGTTACGTGCGTCGCCATCCCAGCCCTGCCCACCCCTTGCAGTCTGTGCCTGAGAACCGCCTTGCCCCTTGCCTGCTGGAGCTGGCACTCGCACGTGGATGGCGAGAGCCAGATTCCCAGGGGCTGCCCTGAGCGGAGCACCACAGGCGCTCTTACAGGGGTGGAGCAAGAGACCCCAGGGAGGAACACATTTTCCCTTCTCCCAGGATTGTAAGATGTTTACAAACTTTCAGAAGAGAGCCCCAAAGACGGTCTCTCTTCCTGGATTTGGTTCCGAGCGTCCACTTCTCTGTGGGGTCCTCCCCCAGGCTGACAGGCTGGCACGCCCCTGGCTCAGGTTCTGCGTCCCGTCTCTCTCCTGCCCTTCTTCCTCTCCTTCTGCTCAGTGGTCAGGACAGTCCCTCCCCACCCATTTGCCACCCGCATTTGCCGGGACTGCCATAACGAGCTGTTACCGCCAGGGCGGCTCCAACAACAGGAACTGGCTCTGTCTCCGTCCTGGAGCTGGACGGCTGAGGTCAAGATGGCACGAGGCCGGCTTCTCCCGAGCCTCGCTCCTCGGCTCCCGGACACCATCTCCTCGCTGCATCCGCGCCTGCCCTCTATGCCTCTGACCTCATCTCCTCTTCGTACAGGACGCCAGCCAGCCTGGCAGAGGGCCCAGCCCGCGGCCTCATCTTACCTAATACCTCGTTAAAGACCCTGTCTCTAAATGGCCGTGTTCTGAGGGACTCGGGGCTCAGGCTCCAGCATCTGACTTTGGGAGGAAACTGCTGGCCCTTCGCAGTGGCCCAGCCCGCGACGCTGGTAGGCCAGAGCAGGACTCTGCCTCCTGGGGGTGCTGGTGAGCAGCTCGGCGTCATGGGGGGGCGGAGTGGGCTCTAACATTGGAGCCATGCCCGATGCTGCCCCGAAACGCTGCCAGGTCCTCTCTGCAGAGTCATGGAAGGGAGCGAGGCAAGAATTATCTAGAACTTCTCGTGGAGCAAGCCTGGTGCTGGCCCTTCACAGTCAACACTAACTGAATCTGACGCTGGCCTGTGAGGCAGCACCACCGGTGTCCTGGGGGCCAGCCGAGGAACCTGAGGTGGGGACAGGAACTGATGTGCCAAGATCCCACGGCAAGGGAGCGAAAGTGCCGGGAGTGCAGCCAGGCCCCAGGGCTGGGCCAGACCCGGCCTGGGCGAGCGTCCCCAGCACCTGTCTGCTCTCTCCACCGAAGGCCGTGTGCTGCCTCCCTCGTTCTAGGTAATTCCCACACCACCCCAGTTGGCCTTCCTGTTTTTTCTTTCTGTATTCCTCTTGACCCTGTCAAGATTGGGTCAGTAAGCTTTTACTAAAAATGTCCTTTTTTCCTTACTTTTATAATCACTCTAGGTAGAGCTTTGTAAGTTAAAATATTCACCACAATAATTCCTAGAAAAGGAACAACTTTAATATTATCTTTTTAAACCATTTTTAAAGTATTTTAATGACATTATTGCATAATAAACGCCCCTTAAATTTAGGGGCATAAGAGACGCTCACAGTTACGTCTCCGCCTGCAGGATGCTCCACCGTCTGCGGCCGCCTGCACCTCGGGCCGATGGGTGGGACGTTCCAGGTGCTCAGTGCTCATTCACCTAGCCGGGCGGCAAAGCGGAGAGGGCCAGAGGGGCCAGATTCTCCTCTCCCCATGGGGGTCTCTCGGGCAGGCAGCCAGACCTCCTACACAGCAGCTCCAGATAACTAAGTGGAAGTCCCAGACCTGCAGAGGCCGAGGGCAAGAGCCGGCCCAGTCTCACCCAGCACGGCCTCCATGGCGTGAGGCCCCCGCTGGCCAGTCTGTGTGCGTGGCGGAGGCAGCAGCCCAGGGCCACAATACTGGACCTCGGGGACTGCCTGCCACAGAACAGCGCAGAAGCCACGTGGAGGACGCAGTGGCGGCGCTTTAGTGCGGACTAATGGGGGAATGTTGGGTCGTCGGAAAAGTCTCAGCGCACTTTTCTGTTGTTCTATGCAGAAATGTGTCATGATTTTTCCAACGATCCAATAGCTTTGAAGCACTTCAGAAACAAATTTTGACTTTCTAAACTATTCAACCAGTTTTCAGTTGACCCAGACAGAACAGCCAGAATCCCAGACTTTCTCCGGTTTGGAGTTGGGTTATGACTGACTCCGAGGGCCGCCATGGTCAGGGAGGTTGTTTCAGGCTTGGGAAGGGCCCTGGAACATTCCTGAGGAACCGTTATAGGCAGCTTAGCACATGTTTCCCAGAGTCAACCCGGGTGTGGCACTGCAGGGGGTCAGTGCCACTTGTTGGGGAGGTGTTGGGCCTAGGCGGGGGTCTGGAGCCTTCTGGGTGCACAGCACTGAGGTCGTACCCACAGCTGCCTGGGTGTGATTCCACCTGGAAGGGCGAAGGCCGAGTCAGCACTGAGGCCGGCCTCATCCCACCCCAGCAGGCAGAGGGAGGCGGCCGACAGCGGGAACGCAGGGCTGGCAGCCGGCTCAGAATCGCAAGCCAGATTTCCTTTCCTGGACGGTTTGGTCTGACTCTGCCCTTTTAAACCTTACCCTGCATGTCTGGGCATCTTTCCTAGAGGTGCCTACATGGGCCTGCCCTTAGCGTGAAGGACCCCAGAGCCCCCCAGCTACCTGCTGGGCTGCTGCAGTAGGAGAGTGGTGAGGAGAGTGGTGAGGAGCACACCGTGGGGGGTCAGGGGTCGCCAGACTCCAAGCCCAGCCCTGCTCTCACTGCTGTGGGCTGCCTGGGGTCCCGGGCTGGTACAGAGCGGCCATGGTCAGCACGTGGGGTGAGGGTGACCGAGACCACGAGGTAATGCATTTAGAATACGCAGTAGTTGTTACCATTGTTGCCATGGGTATTTTTCTTGTTATATTCCTTTAGAATTTGGCTGCTGGGATCAGAAATACCAAAATAGGGCCAGCCAGTGGTTTTGTGGTCAAGGTGGCTGGATCCCACAGCCTGAGTGAAAAACACACCAGGTACGAGTGTGCTGTGTTCCCAAAACCCCGAGAGGAGAATGGAGGAGAAGAGATTGTGGTGTGGCCATCCCCTTGGGGGGTGATTTCTCCCTTGCCCCCCCCCCCGTCTCTGTCTGTCTATATTTCTCCCTGTCTCTTCGGTGAGCACATATACCCTATAGCAAAATTAACAAAAGAAAAAAAAATAAATGAAATGCCCAAAGTAGAACAAATTCGAGGTATTCTCTTTTTTTGTTTTATTTTACTTTTTGTTTTAAAGCCTTTATTCCTTTTTGATCAGGGAAAAGGATCGTTTCCATATCAACTTGTCACCTAAGCATAAATTCGAACTTAACAGGATTTACCACCCCAGACGCTGCACCTACCGACCGCACAAATAAAGTGATCTCCCTTCTGTTCCCCAAGGTCTGCATGGGGAAAGAACAAACAGAATGCCTCTCAGTATCCAGGCCTGGTGCTTGGCCCGGTGTGTGTCACAGCAAAATGGGCCAGACCAGACCCGGGCCACGTTGCTCCATGGCGGGCAGGTGCAGACTTTGCGGTGCTCTGCTCCTGGGATGAGAAGGTGGGCGGGCGGCCACAGCTCCTCAGCTGAGAGTTCGGGCGAGAGCACCGCCGCCACCCAGCCTTTCTCTTGCAGTCCCGCTTAGTCCCCCGGCAGACGCCCTGTCCCAGCATCGTGTGCTCATTCCAGGCCAGAGGGACCGCAGAACAGAGGGCAGAAGGGTGCAGTCCGCTGTGTGTCCTCCTGAGGGCTTCCCTGTGCGCTCTGCCCATCATGTTTTGCTGATATGACCTCAGCCAGAAATTCAGCCCACCGCCCGCTGCAGTGTGGCTGTCACCTTGCTGCCTGAGCAAAACTGAATTGTCTTCACAGTCGTGACAGGGGAACGAGCCTCGCATAAGCACGGGCGCCCTCTCCCACGTTGTTTTCAGGATAATCTGAAAGCTGTTACCTGGAAACACCACCATCTGGCTCTGAGGTATAATTCACAAAGACGGAATCCACAGGGAGGGGATAGCCCTCAGTTCTAAAACGCTTCTTGACTTCACCAACATAAATCTCGAAAACCACCACAGAAATGCGGCAGTGGTGGCATCGCCGAGCGTTTAGTGGACGGGCTGTTTCAGCCTTTGACGTCAGAGTTGTGAGCTGCACAGGGTGGCAGAAGACCGCAGGGCTGGCCCACAGTACAGTGGTTCAGGGAGGCGGGCCCCACGTGGCCAGGCAGTTTGAATCACGGGCCTGATGGCCTGAAAAACTCACCAGGCACGCGTGTGTGCACGCCCAGAATCCCAGCAGGCTGGCGACGTGCAGAGGGATGCGCCCTGACCGTGCCCGTGGGGGTGTGTTCTCCTCTCTTCCCATCTCTCTGTCTCTTTCCAGTGAGTACAGCACTCCTTGGCAATTCAAGAGAATACTGTTGAACATGAATTAAAATTAATTATCAAGATTTTTGATGGGGCAGAGACAAAATTATATCATTCAAAACGAGGCTATAAACTAAGAACTAAGCTGCTGTAAATGAAATCTTCCAACTGATAAGGTTTTAAACCATTCATTGTTTTATGCTCTTCTTGAACCTCAGGGAACTTATTCCTGTTTGCAAACAGAGTTTAATTTATGATAGGACAAGAATTTGAAGAAGCGCTGTGTCCCTCTGGCCCCTTTCTGGAAGCCCATGCACTTTCGTATTTCCTAGGAAGGAGCCGCTCCTTTGTCCCGAAGCCGCCTCTAGCCCTTCCTGCCCTCGGTCACCAGAGTCTTCCTGGCTCGCTGCTGAGTGCTTTCTCTGCTGCCCTTGAGTCTGCTTGCCGCGTCGGCAGGACTGGCAGGAAGCTGTGAAAGCAGCTCTGTTGTCTAGTCAACTTGGAGAAAGAGTAGGTGATAGGTTTTGTGGAAAAGAAGAGAGATACAGAGGTCTTCAAAAAGTTCGTGGAGAACAGGTATTATAAAAAATACTATGCATGGACTTCACTACTTTTTTGCTCCAAAATAAACTCACACTTTAAATTCATTTTCCACACACAAAAATATGGTAACACACTCAGTAAGTAGCAGATGCGCCATGTTTTGCCAGTAAAATTTAAACATAAATATTGAAAGAAAACCGTGACCCACACAGAGATGTGATCCACGCAGAGAAGGCTCTCAGTTACTGGCGGGGCGGGGGGGCGGGCAACAAAGCAGCAGGGGGTTCAGAGGGCCAGCAACAACCCAAACCACCCTCAAGGCAGAGGAGACCTGGTGAAGAGAGTCCTGAAGTCCAGTGTGAGGAGTCTAGAAGGACTCCCGCGCTCTCAGGCAGCTCGGAGAAGGGGCGCATTTCCCCTGAGGAAGGTCAGTGCTATTCGGCCCCGGCTTCCAGACAGGGGTTGTTCTTATCCTGCATGGAATGCAGAGGAACCCCGAGGACTTTAAAAGAGAACTCTGGGGCCACTGAGTCTGAAATGTGTGATCGTTTCAACGCAACATTTTCGTTTTGTCTAAAAACATCCCAGATATGGTCTCTGACCCTGCGGAGGGCACACAGTGAAGGAGGCACTGAGGACAGAGTGAGCTCAGCTTCGTTGGCTTCTCTTTTATTCTTTCATTCATTCCTTCATTTTTGCAACTTGCTAAAAACAGCATGCGCTCACTGGAGAGACAGAGGGAAACTGAGAAAGCATCTCCATGGGGAATGCTCACGCCCTAACGCCTCCTCCCCCACTTTTACCTCCTTTCGGGATCTTGGGCACACATCCATGTGCACTCTGTGTGTTTTCCAACCCACCAGGTCAGGGACTCGAACCACGTTGTCAGCCATGTGGGATCTGCTGCCTTAATCATCATGCGGCCGGCCAGCCCCAGCTTGGCTTTCTTACAATATGGAAAGAATCTCTGGGCTACATCTGCAGCTCAGAGACGTGGCAGCCCTGTCGCTAACTAAGCTGGAAGGGAAATCGGGAGAACCATGTCTCCTTCAGCGGCCCCTCTTCCCGCACCACTTCTAGCTTCTGGGCTGTGGATTTGGAGAGCTAAAATCACGGGAGGGAGGGCACAGAGGGCAGAGAGCCTGGCACAGTTTGGGATGGACTCCTGGTTCATGCGGGTGAGGCCTGTGGGTGGCTCCCTCCACCATCCTTCCAGCCTAAGCCCTCTCCCCTTTGCCCTGTCCAGGGCCGTGCTGCCACCCCAGGGCCGCCCGTCCTCTCCTGATGACTCTGCCAGCTCACGTCCTCCGTAGTGGGCTCACCCTGCCCCTTCCACACCTGTCCCGCTCTTACAAGAGAGTGCTCAGAAAGCAGCCCTCCAACCCGAGTCTGGCCGGCAGGATCGCCATGCTGACATGGTCTTTGCATAGAAGCCCTGGGCTGTGAGCAGAACTGGAGCAGGATAGATGTGAGGGGTCCTTTGTTCTAAATTCATGAGGCAATTCGAGACGGCGACAGCAGAGCACTGAACAAGCACAGCTTGCCTGAGCGCGGGGCTCTGCGTGGCAGCCACGTTGTAGGCCACGAAGCCAACTGTGGCTCTGGGAGGCCTGAGCAAGTCAAAAGCTGTTTCTCTCCTGAATACACAGATGTATTTAAAACAAATATTGTATTATAGGAACTCTAACAAAGTTGTACGTCCATCAAATTCAGACCAACTTAGATTTATCTGAAAACCTATCTGGTATAGTAGTGTTGGCAACATATTCTAATTTAGTGCCAGGACTCCATGACAATGGGGCAGAAAAGCTCTAAATGTCTGGTTACACCTCATCTCTTAATTTAAAGCAAACGGACAAAAACCCCAGAGGTATTTCTTAGCTCCGCCAATATTAATATTGGAAAGGGACCAGCAAGGTGGCCAAATGGTTACGTCACTGGACTCCCACATAGTCAACCGTGGTTCGAGTCCCAGACCTGGTAGCTTAAACTCACACCAGGTGTGTGTGTGTGTGTATGTGTGTGTGTGTGCGTGCGTGCGCGCACCCAGAATCCCGAGGAGAGAGTGGAGGAAAAGGGATTGTGATGTGGACATCTACCCTGGGGTGTGTGGGGGGGGGTGTTCTCACTTTTTAGCTCTCTGTCTCTCTGTCAAGCATCCGTACCCTATAGTAAAAATCTCTCTCTGAAAAAAAAAAAAAGAGAAAAAAAAAAAAAAAACACCATTGGGGACCGGCGGTTAGCGTACTGGCTATGTCACTGGACTCCCACATAGTCGACCGCGGTTCGAGTCCTGGAGTCGATGGCTTAAACTCATGTGCGTGTGTGCCCAAGATCCCGAGAGGAGAATGGAAGAGAAGGGATTGTGGCATGGCCATCTCCCCTGGGGGGTGATTTCTCGCTTTCTGTCTCTCTGTCTGTCTGGCAAGCACACGCTCCCTATAGCAAAAACCTCTCCAAAAAAAAAATAGTTGGAAAACTGATGCCCACGTTCTGCCTCTAGCGTCTGACCCAGCTGCCTGTGGCGGAACCCGGGCATCAGGAGAGAGGAGCTGTGAAATGCCAGCAAAGCCAGTTCCCGACTGCGCAGAGCCCACATGCCGGAGGGGCCCTGGAGCAGTGGCAGCAGCAGAAGCACCGTAGAACCCTTAGGCCACTTTTCCTGATCATGGTACTCGGCGATGGGGTCTGGAAGCTCTCCTCTGGGCTACACTGAAGCAGTTGCAGAGCGTTTGCGCTCTCCTGAATCCCACCACTGCAGAGTTCAGGAAGATGTGGATATGGTCACCAGAAAATGCAGGCCGTCGGTGGGAGCCCCCAGCCAGCACGACTGAGGGCTGCCAAGCCCCATCCTGCGGTTCATCGCATTCCCGTTATCACCACGGACACAAGTCTTGGGGCCCTCACCTGTCACTGGAGATGAGGGACCAGCCTCACAAAGCCTCCCAAAGCAGCATGAAGGGGAGGAGATTTGTACATGGAGCTAGACGAATGATCAACTAGGGACTAACCGGAAGCAGTTATCATTGAATTCTGACAGTGACAGAGAAGGACAGGGCAAGCCTTCCCCTTGCGCTGATGCACCAGTTGTACAGAGGACTTCAAGGAGTTGATGGAGACCTTGGAATTAAAGGACAGGTTTATTTTGGTATAAAAAATTTTGAAATCCATGCATGTTTTTTCATAATACATATTTCCCACGAACTTTTGGAGACCCCTGAGAAATTAAGCTAGAATTTGCTGTTTCTTCAACTACGTCAAGTCCAGTCGCCTTCAGAACCCAAGTTCAGTGTCAGCCGCTTTCTAGTGCTTGGTGGCCCACTGCCAGTGAGCCAGCCCACTCCCACCGAGCTCGCAGATTTGGGGGTGCCGCTCTGTCCAGAGTGAGCTTTCCGAGGGCCAGGCCGCACCCCTCCCTGGAGAACCGTGGTGGCATGCGCTCAACATCTCAGAGGAAGGCCAGCAGGAGGTGGAGAGCTGAGAATAATCGAGGCCATTCAGGGCGGAAGTGATGACAGCCTCTCTTGAGAACAGGGATGTGTCTGGGAAATGGCCTCCCCAGTTCACAGAGCTCAGCACAGAGTAGGTGGCTCAGGAGAAAGATGCAAATAAGTGAAAGAGAAAACCAGCTGGGGCGGAAGTCCAGGAAGGTCTGGCCCCCTGCTCCGGCCGGGGACCGCTTTCTGGAGCACCCACAGCGCGAGTGCCTTAGCCAGCCCCTCTGCATGTTTTTTCATAATACATATTTCCCACGAACTTTTGGAGACCCCTGAGAAATTAAGCTAGAATTTGCTGTTTCTTCAACTACGTCAAGTCCAGTCGCCTTCAGAACCCAAGTTCAGTGTCAGCCGCTTTCTAGTGCTTGGTGGCCCACTGCCAGTGAGCCAGCCCACTCCCACCGAGCTCGCAGATTTGGGGGTGCCGCTCTGTCCAGAGTGAGCTTTCCGAGGGCCAGGCCGCACCCCTCCCTGGAGAACCGTGGTGGCATGCGCTCAACATCTCAGAGGAAGGCCAGCAGGAGGTGGAGAGCTGAGAATAATCGAGGCCATTCAGGGCGGAAGTGATGACAGCCTCTCTTGAGAACAGGGATGTGTCTGGGAAATGGCCTCCCCAGTTCACAGAGCTCAGCACAGAGTAGGTGGCTCAGGAGAAAGATGCAAATAAGTGAAAGAGAAAACCAGCTGGGGCGGAAGTCCAGGAAGGTCTGGCCCCCTGCTCCGGCCGGGGACCGCTTTCTGGAGCACCCACAGCGCGAGTGCCTTAGCCAGCCCCTCACGGCCCAGAGCCCTTCCGCAGAGCTGTGACACCTGCTGGAGCCCTGCTCCGCAGCAGGGGGTGGGCTCGGAAGGCGCCCTGCCTTCCCACGGGCACCAGACATTTGTTCTGAACCACCCAAGGCACAGACAGAGCCAGTGATGGCCATCTCGGGCTGGCGAGGGGTGAGTTTCAGACCGACCTGTGCAACCTTCTTCCTGGGAAGGGAGCGCGTGCCTCCTTGGGAAAGCTGGCCCTGACAGACTGCCAGAAAGACTCCTGGTTTTTTGTTTGTTGTCAAGAGATTAACACATGCACTCACTGGAGAGACAGAGAATCAGAAAGTGAGAAATCACCTCCCGGGGTGATGGCCACGCCGCAATCCCTTCTCCTCTCGGTATCTTGGGCACACATGCACACGTGCCACATGTGAGTTTTAAGTTGCCAGGTCCAAGACTTGAACCACATTGACTATGTGGGAGTTCAACAACGTAATCATTTCGCCATCTGCTGGTCCCAAGACTCTTGGTTTCAAAGCACAGGTTTCCTGAAGGCTGTGTGGTGAGGCAGATGGAGGGCGTGTTCCCATGAGCATAAGCCGTCCTACGGTTCAGGGTCCATGTGTGAGAAGTCGTGTGGGACTGCCAGGCCTGCAGTCAGGCGGTGGCATGGCAGTGAGACCACGCACTGCGGGGCAGCTCCACCTGGGCCGGCCCCTCCCTCGGCATGCCGGGCACCGTGCGCCCAAGAGCTGCATGGGCTGAGGCCCGGGGTGGGCTGTGGTGTCAAGGCCCTGTTGCGGATGTTGTCTCTCTCTCTCTCCCAGAATAAGTTTTCTTAAAAGTACGTGGGGCCAGCAAGTGGTATGGTGGCTAAGGCACTGGACTCCCACATGGCTGACCACAGTTCAAGTCTGGATCTGGCAGCTGACTTTCTCACTTTCTCTCTCCCTCTCTCTCAAGTGTATGTGCCCTATAGCAAATTACATAATAATAAAAAATAAAATAAAATTACATAGTTAAAAAAAAATTTAAATAAAAATATGAAAAAGTATGTTTCAGTATCTTAGTAAGATACTTAATCCTTCAGGCCATTCTGAGGCTGAGTCTCTCAGAGAAAAACATGGAATTAAAGCATACCTGCCTGGGCTGACTCTTTCACACTGGGTCAAACACGGGTGCTAACCGTACCCTCTGTTGTAAGAATAATAGGTGTATCTACTTCCTGGTCATCTTCCTGTGTTCAGCCTTGGGGTGACAGGTGACGGATCTGATTTATGCCACCCTCCCCACACCCCAGCACACACACCAAAGAAGAAAGGAGAGAGTTACTCTCTCCCTGTGGAGTTGAAACCAACATTACTTTACTCACTTGATTAAAACTGCTTGGATAGTTTCCCTCGGGATTCACAGGACCTTCTGTCAGACTCCTGGGGCAAGCTCATGTGGCACTCCTCCGTGAGCCACATGAATTAGCCACGTCAGATATTGGAGTGTTACCATCCTGCAGACGCCGTGAGCTGAGCTGCTGTGGAGCTTTGGCAGCTTCTGGTACCTGGACTCCATCTCTGACCCCGGATAGGGCTTTCCACGTGGAGTTGGAGCAGTTCCCTCCATGGGTGCAGCCTAAGCACTAGGGTGTGGCTCTAAAACAGTGATAGGTGGGCTTCAACTAGATCTTGCTCAGTAGGCACAGGACCAAGAGCCCTGGTGTTTGTTAATGCTGTATTTTTATTTTAATTATTAATCTCTTCCATGGGGGCTGGGGCACCCCAACTGGGTCTTCACAGCATGATCCACCCACAGCCGTGGCTAGCCAGGACCACACGCACATGCCGGGGTGTACAGGGAGACCTTGGGATGGGAACCCAGGACCTCCAGGGCAACTCCCATCGCAGCGTGTCGCTGGGCTGCCCAATGCTGTACTTTTAAGCAAACTGTTCTAAATTATCGTCAGCCTTTCATCACTCCCACGGTGATTTCACCATGAAGTACCACCTGATGTTTTATTTACTATTTTTCCTTAAATCCATTCACTGCTATTTTTTTAATAGATTCATTTTACTGTTATAAATAGAAAACTAGTTTTACTTGACCTTAATCAATGGTAATAAATATAATGGAAACAAAAGGTATTCGAGTCTAGCTAGATAATATTGCTTACCAAAGGCTTGGAGCCCAAGGCCCGGCTCCCCTTATCTGAGCTCAGCCTGGGTGCAGACATCACTAACCCGGGTTGTACCTTTCCTTCAGAGAATGGGGTGGATTGAAAAAACCTGAGGACACTTTCTCTTCTCTTTGCCTTCTATGCCCACACTCTTGATCCCCAGTAATGCTCGGCCAACCTTTGGAAGCCCTGCTCCTTTGTACCCTGTGTGACTGGTTAGGTGCTGGGATGACTGGCCTTCAGTGGAAACCCTCCTCAGATGTAGTAAGAATGTCCCCTGGAAGGCAGGCGGTGCTGCCCTTGTGCCCAAGTCACGTGTCACCTGATAAGGGTCGGAGTCAACTAATGAGACAACCAAGATCAAAACATGCAGAGCAAGAGTGGGAGACAGGAGTGCAGGCGCAAAGGAAGGAGGTAGCTTTCTGTCCGCTGTGTCACTGTGGAGCTGTCTCTCGCTATGTGGGGTGTGCATGGCGCGTACAGGCAGGCAGCAAAGTTCTGTTCAGTCGGAGGCTACGCACCACACTGGGCTCTCCCAGCGCAATAGAGCCTGAAGGCCCATGGCACTCACTCACACACACACACACACACACACACACACACACACACGGTGGCTCAGAACGAAGGTGCTCTCCCAGCGTGATATAGCCTGAAGGTCCATGGCACTCACTCTCTCTCTCACACACACACACACACACACACACACACAGGCTCAGAACGAAGGTGCTCTCCCAGCGTGATATAGCCTGAAGGCCCATGGGGCATGCACGTGCGTGCACACGCGCACACACACACACACACATACACACACGGTGGCTCAGAACGAAGGTGCTCTCCCAGCGTGATATAGCCTGAAGGCCCATGGCACTCACTCTCTCTCTCTCACACACACACACACACAGGCTCAGAATGAAGGTGCTCTCCCAGCATGATAGAGCCTGAAGACCCATGGCACACACACACACCCCACATGGTGGCTCAGAACAAAGGTGCAGTTTAGGTAAAAGTGGGCTGTTTGTCTCACCAAGGCTCAAAATGCCAACTCCCCTCCAGTTTGAATAAATGGTCCCCTGTCCTAAGTCCTAAAGTTCCCCTTCTTCTTTACAAACATTACAGGTTTAAGACTCAGATATATCCTGGAAAATGAGCTGGTTTCAGCAAAACAAGCCACTCTCTCTTGCAGGAATGGTGTTTCCTTTCCATAAATGCAAGGTTAGCTCTTTGAGAAGAGCAGGTTTACATAGGGGTGCTGTTTGTGGATTTTGTTGTGTTCCACAAAACTCAACAAAGGCTCCTAGAAACTTTAACAGGTGTGCCATTTCCATGGTGCCTCTGCCTCATGATGAATGGGGACCTTGTTCTCCAGAGGTAGCAAGGTCTCAGGTGACATTCTTAAATAAACAAGGAGACAGATCAGAGGGTCCTAACCGGAGGGTAAGGTGGGAACTGAGTTGCTCGAGTGTCTCAAATCAGCGGTGCTGTCACAAGGCCTTAACCTCTCGGTCAGCAGAGGACAGGAGGCCACTCTGTCCCCCCCAAACCAGTCTCTCAGGACTGGCCTGAAGGCAGGAAGGATTTGCTTTGCACACCAACTGCTCAGGCCATGTGGACGTTTCCATTTTCAGAACTAGGATGTCATGAGTGTGAGTATTTATTGTCCATGTTGGTAAAGCTGTCCTACATCTTCAGCTCACTGTTTTGGGGGAAATGCTTTTGTTTTGTATTTTTAGGTTTTATTCTTTTTAAATTTTGCTATAGGGACATGCACTCTCCAGAGAGACAGAAAAGTGTGGGAGTGGGGTGAGAAAGCAAGCGCCAGGTCTGGGACTCAAACCACCATTGGCCAAGTGGGAGTCCAGCACTGTAACCACCACGCCACCTACTGGTGCCTGGCAATATTTTCTACAGAGCTGGGTTTTGTGGTCTTTATACCAAGCCTAATTGTTAAATCCAGTTTGCTGATGGAAATAACCAAGTTCTGTAGAAATCATTGAAACATGGTTTAGTGTAAGCACAAATTTGAGTGGCTGCCCAGAAAAAGCGTTTTCTGGGTTGCTCAGGTGCAGCAGTTTTGAGAAGACACAAACTGGGGAGAGTAAGGAGTCTTCTCATTGGCCTGGCCCAAAAAGGAGAGGAAGGAAGGGTTTGTAGGTTGGTGGTGGGTTTAGAAACTCCTGGGTTCACTTCAAGCGAAACACATGTCTTTATCTCAGAGACTCGGAGTCAGTCTGACCACAGACAGGCCTTGCTGCTCACCTGGTGCTGCCGCGCGGGCAGGACTTGCCCGGTCACCAGGCCAAAGTGCCTGTTACAGCAACTTTGCTATGTGTAGACGTTACTCTGCCAGGCCCCTTGGAAAACCTCTTAGAATTGGAAGAGTAGTCAGCAATCTGTCCTCGAGCTAAGTAAAGACTTAGGCCAAATGTTTTTTAGGCAAGAACCTTCTTGTTTACTGACATTTAAACTTCACATTTTCTGAAACTGAACTCTAACAACTAAACGTTTTTCTTTTTTTTGAACAGACATCCATAGTGCAGTGCTAGCAGGAACCAAAACGCCCTGTTTTCTAAACCGGGTGGAATTGCTCTGCAGCGTGGTCCACACCACACCGGCCTTCGCGGCAGCAGCCCTCTCTGCCTTGAGCCCCCGGTCTTTGTCACCTGGCACCAAGCACTGGCGTGCTCTGGCTTCTGACAGGGTAGAGGCCAAACTTCCCTGGGAACCAACAAAACTGTGTGTGTGTCTTTCAGGTGCAGTATTTCTTCAAGATCTTGGATAATTAGCGGTGTCAGGGCTGGAGCACTCACAGAAGAGGGGACCACGCAGTGAGGGTGTGTTCATTCTTTTATTGTCCATTGTTTCAACCTGACTGAATACAAGAGGAGCAGGAGCACGGGGCCCCTGCCAGTACTACAGATGTCAGAACATGGATTTTGCACTGGAGACAACATGTAACACCAGTCTATGGGGTACTGCATTGCTTTTTATAAAGTTCAAAATAAAGATTTCTTTTCAAACAAGTGACTTTGGTTTATTTCATACATTACACTTTATCTTGCAGAAAAAAATAAAATTGTACAACTGCATAAATATAAAATTCTTCCACCATGAAAATGGTTAAAACATTCATAAAGACACAGCACCAGCATGTGATGCCTCCAGAGAAAGGAAAAAAGGAAAGTCAAAGAAAAATGTACAAAGCAAGTGAACGAGCCCTGTCACCAGCCAAAGCGACGGGCGGGCCCAGCTCCAGACCCCGCCTCGGGACTCAGCGACGGGGGAGCGGTGTCAGGACAGCACTCGTACAAAGCACAACACAACCCATCGCCGTTTTGTGTTTTTCTGTAGTGTCACTTAAAATTTAAAGGGCAGTTCCCCCATGACAGCCCACCCCCAGCCCCAGGAAGAAAATAAAGGAAGACCTAACACCACAGGAAGAGACTATGGAGTGTGTGAGAAATGCTCACGGGTGGGCCATTATCTGAAAGAGCCAAACCCAAGAAACAAAAGTACCATGCCAGTTTTATTCCCATTAAATATTTACACCTTGGACAGCAAACCTTGCTCACATGAAGTAGAAAACAGATACGATAAAACATGGCTTGAAAAACGACCAGAGTGTGCACCCATAGTATTTACTGTACACTAAATAAAATACACAAGGCAGCAATACTTAGGGGCCAGGAACACTGCTTGCTACGACTCGGGTATGGAATCATAATTTACAGTAAAAATGGGCACGTCCCAAGGCTCAATTTTTCTTTTTCTTTTGTCATTTACAGTAGAATAAATATTTTGTTGCTATTGCTACACTTTAAATTTACATTCTAACCTATTAAATGCAGAAAGCTAGTGTAAAGCATACAGAGTAAGTGTAGGTCCCATACGTATGACAGTTTGTTCAAGACTAGTAGGTTTTTGTATCTTTTTAACTTATTAAATGGCTAGTGGGAAAGATTTGTGCTTGTGATCAGCTCTTAACTTCAATCTTTACATCAAAGCGTCCCTGAAAACGGTCTTTCTCACTGTACCCGATGTTCTCCCCGTACGCCTTACACTCGACGCGCACCTCGGTGTCCATGGTGAGGTTGGTGAACTGCACGGCCAGCAGGGGCTGCAGGTACTTGGGCTGCAGGAGCTTGCCGTAGTATGGGTAGTACTGCAGAGGGAAGCCGGCGTAGCCGCCCAGGCCGAAGTACTCCACGCTCCCCACTTTGTCCTTGTCCTCGTCTCGCTGGAAACCAGAGGGAAACGCACAAGACATGGCTTATACCTGGACCACCACCTTTAAGCAAGACGCCCTCCCCACAGAGCAGTGTATGCACGCTGCCACTGCAGGGGTGCTCAGGGCTCCGACACGCCCTGCTCACAGCGGGAAGGACACAGTCTAACTGTGGCAGCCATGAGAAATGGTCACAAAAGGAGGCCGTTTCTCACTGCAAAGGGTGAACCTGCAGCAAAGGCCAAATAAGCACCTCAGCCAGCACGGGCCCCGGGAACAGGACCAGGTGGAAAGCTACATCTCGGTGCTGGCCGTGGACACTGTCGCCAATGACGGTCCCTCCAAAGCTCCAAGCACTGGCCTCTCGTTTTCTCATGTCCCTCTCCTCCCGTGGTGCTGGCATTAAAGGACACTGTTTGGGATTCCTGCTTTTAGATCTAGGGGGAATGCTTGCTGATCGTTACCTTCATCTTTCAATAATTTGTACAAAGAAACCCAAGCCCCAAATTTTCACATGAAATGGCTAATTGCAAAAAAGTTGGTCCCCGGTTTTACACAGGCTGTGCACCCCAAAAACCACCAGACAGCTACAACTCAGTCGGCAGGGACTGAGGCCAGAAAGTGATGTTTCTTGCTTCTTACATTAAATTTTTATCTCAGGCCAACCCCGTAGCCTAGTGGTTAAGGGAGCCAGATCCCATATGGCCAACTATGGTTCAAATCCTGGCCTCAGCAGCTTGAAAACCACGCTGGGTAAATGCACCTATGTGCCCAGTCCCAACCGGATGGAGAAATGAAGAAGGGACGGTGGCATGACCACACCATATTGGGGGGTCTCTCTCCATCTCTTTTCTGTCTTTGGTAAGTGCGCATGCCCTTTGACAATTACAAAAATAAAATAGAATTTTGCCACTAACTTTGAAACCACCTCACTCATCCTCATCTCTTCCTGGTCCACCCTCCCACCACTGCAGTAGCTGCCCAAGAATACCCTTACCTTGCCAGTGCACTGAACAGGCAGGACGTAGGGGTTATACTTCATCACCGGGTATGTCTCCAAGGACTCGTTCTTAGGTGGCTAAAAATAAAACCCACACTGGTCAGTAAGATCAGAAATAGCTACTTTAATCTTGGGAAATTAAAATTTCTATAAAACTACTTTGTCGCCAAGGAAGTACACCCTGGTTAGAGTAAGTGAACCACAGTGACCACACACTCAGGTCAGCAGAATGAATGACTCCACGAGCCAGTCTAGGAAGGGTCATGTTTGTGATCTGTTAAAATAAAAACCGTGTTGGGCCCCTGTTTCGTGAGCACAGCAATGAGGCTGTGCTGCGGCCCAGTCCTGCATGTCCTGCATGCACCTTCGAATGGTGATCCATTATCAACTCTCCTCAAGGACACTGAAAAAGGAGAGCCTGCCCCCAAATAATACTTGTTTGCTAAGAATATATTACTTGGGAAAGTGGATTGATGTTTCTGTTTTTATAGGACTTGGGCTTTCCTCCTGAGCCGTGAATAGGCAATGCCATCCTTTTCCCTCCAGAATGCCTTATTCCAGGGCCGGCCTTGCAGCATAGTAGTTAAGGGAGCCAGAGCCCACATAGCTGATCACGGTTTGAATCCCAATCCTGGCAGCTTGGAAACATGCCAGGTGCATGTGCATATGTACCCCAAATTCCAACAGAATGGAGAAATGGAGGAGAAAGGATTGCAGTGTGTCTAAGCCCCATTGGGGAGTCTCTCTCTCTCTCTCTCTCTTTCTCTCTCATTGGCGAACACACACGCCCTCTAGCAAGTATAGAAAAAAAATAAATAAAATGGGGACCAGCAGTTACCGTAATGGCTATGTCGCTGGACTCCCATGGAGTCGACCACGGTTCGAGTCCTGGACCCAGTGCTTAAGCTTACACCGGATGCGTGTGCGTACGTGCCCGAGATCCCAAGAGGAGAATAGAGGAGAAGGGATTGAGGCGTGGCCATCCCCCCTGCGGGGGCGGGGGGGGTGATTTTTCGCTTTCTGTCTCTCTGGCGACCGCACGCACCCTATAGCAAAAACCTCTCCAAAAAAAGAGAAAAAAAAAAATGCCTTTTTCCAGTAAGTTTTCTATTTTGTGTCTTTTAGAAAAATCTTGGGTGGAGGGAGCATACTACTATTAGGTTGTCAGAAAAGTCACGACATATTTTTTGTCTATTTTTCTATGCAAAAATTCATCATGACTTCTCTGATGGCCCACTGTTTATGTCTTCTCCCCAGTTCTATTAGGAAGTTCAAAGTATAAAACAGGGAAATGTCACACTCCCCAAAATGCAGAGGTGTTTATTAGGACTGGCTCTATGGACAGGCCCCAGAGTCCAGTATGGAAACTCCTGCAGTAGTGAGACAGCCAGACCTCCTCTCCCCAACCCCGGCTCAGACACCTGAGAAGTGTCATGACACAGCAGGTGAGGCTACCTGCTCACCCTCATCAGCCCCGCAGGCAAGTCTCGACCTGAGACATTGCACACTTAACTACTCTTTGTTTTAGAAAACATAAAATGGTTACTTAGATCTGACTCTTTATGAACTTTCTATCAGCAGCCTAACCTTGGAGGATGTGAAGAAAAACACTATTGATGAGAGCTGTAGAATGTACCCTCTGTCAGGAAGCAGGCACAGCAGCTGAGATGCTGGGATACTACAATCTCTGGCAGAAATAATCCCAGTGACAAAATAGTTGGGGACTTGAAGAAAGACGAGAATTAGTAAGTGGCAAACGTTAGTCAAGTAGACATCAAATAAAAAAGAAAAACAAAAGGACTGAGAAGAAACAGTAGCAGAAGTTATCACTCAACAGATGATCTGTGCAGACGTCGGGGAGGTGCTATGGTGTGGCCATGCCCCGTCGGGGGTCGCATGACTCACCGCAGACTGAACAGATGGCCTGTGTGTACAAGAGTCATTTAATATCTCTGCTGAAAATTATCAAAAGCCAGGACCCAGAGAGCAGAGATTGGGTCAGTCTTCCTCTGGCCACACCAAGTCCTTCCACTGCTAACTAGCTGGACAGTGTGGCAAAGTGTTCCCCAGTAATGGGGATATCACAGCCGAGCACAGCGTAAGGGAGCTCACCATTTTTCCCCACTATATTTCTAGTCTAAGTGTGTGGGGGGAGATTAGAATTGTACAACACACATTGATTTCTGCAAGAGACCCATCGAGCCAGCCAGCCGGAGCCAGACTGCTCCCTGCACCCTCCCACACCGCTGGGGGCAGTAGAAGAGTGTCTGTGGATCTCAGTACAAAACTTTTCATCTCTACACTGATTTTCTGCTGAAATATTCATGGATGATAAGCTTCGTGGATACAATGAAGAGCATTCAGTAGGCCATCAGTGAACGAGAGAGACATGAAGTGAGCCCATGACGTCACTCACTACAGTCCAGAGGTTACTTCCCATCTGATTAAAACCTCAGTCGCAATAGGGTGCTCACAGGGGTCCTGGGGTCCCTGACGGAAGAAGTCAGGCTTAATGGAAGGCGCAGCATTGTTTAATTCCTGCCTGAGACAGAACGAATAACCACTTTTATAAAAGTGAAGGCAAACCAATACATTCTTCCTCCCTTTGAAGGAGTACAGAATCTCACCAAATGGTGAAAATGGCCATCCGCCATCTTCCCTGACCTCGAGTAAAGGTTACCCCCTCTATGCTGCAATCGCGCAGAAAGCTGACAGCACGGCCACCTAAGTTCAGTGTAGATGGTGTTCAACTTTTATTTTTGTAATAAAACCATTATTTAAAAAAAAAAAGGGAACTTTTTCAGGTTACCAGATCAATTTTTCTGAAATACTCTTATGGTTCCAAGAGGACCAAAACCAGAATATGACTGCACGTGCAGATGGTTTATATTTTAAAATATCTTCTTCTATTTTCATGTTATAGAAACTGTTACCTGAATACTGAGTAGAAATATTAAGAACAGGGGCCACTGGACTCACTTTACGACGTCTCTAACTTAGCAAACGAGATGAATGCCCTCACTCCACGTTAGGGCAGGGTGGGTACAGATGTGTGGTACTGCTCTACTGATTGGACTTCAAAACTGGTCCTGTACCGTCTTCATACAGCAACTAAGAACTTCGTCCGCAGTGTGGACGGCCCGTCTTAGTGCTAGCATTTACAAAAACATCACTTGCCTTCGGTTTGAAGCCCAGAACTCGGTTGAGCTTTATGATGATGCAAGGTTTGCCCTCCTTGTAGCCATAACTGTCATCGTTTATTCCAGAGCAATTTCCCAACCAGTCAAGCTTGAACCTGCAGACCTTTCGCTCTCCTCCTTCATGGTTAAATTCTCCTCGGTCTTTGTGGTCGCTGGGCACGTCTAAAAACACAAAGGCATTTTCACGTGATGCAGGCAATTCCCTTAGCATGACTGCCTAAGAGAGATCGAAACTTCCTTCCTTGGCACTATTTCTTGCTCTGAGACAGCGCTCCTGCCTTTAAGGAACTTGAGGGTCTGAACTAAGCGAGGGTTTCTACCACGGAGCTCTCATCTCTTCATATTACAAAGATACTTTGCCGAAGCATTAGCTGGTATGTGACCCCACGCCGGAGGTTCACAGGCTGGATCAAGGCATGGTACTTGGCCTCTGGCATTATTTCTCTTTCTTTAAATAATGGCTCACTCAGCTACTTCGAAGACTGAGAGGAAACTGGATCCTGCTTTATGTAAGCACTGTTTACACAGGTCCACACCGGCCTAGCTCAGCTATTATATAATTGGAACACAAGTTAGAGAATCCTCCGTGACTTTCAGAACCAGAAGTTTTCTGATCAGAACTTCCTGAAGCTATGCCCCAAACCAGCATGTTAAGCAGTAAAGGAAGAGGTGGGGAAAAAAAATGGGTATTTTTCCTTTTTAACCAACATCTTTTTTTTTACCATTGACAGCTATGAGTTCTCTTAAGTGTTTCTTCAACGAAGAAATGTTATTCTACTATTTTTAATTTAACCTCACATAAAAGCCAGAGAGGACTAAATGAATACGGAATTCAAGGTGAACATGGAGCACCCTGCAGGGAAATGGCGTGTGTGTCTGCGTGCATACATCATTTAAGTTCATAAATTAATTCTTTTTCCTTCAAATGGCAAAATGCCTCAGTTGAGTCCATCACTTGTTAAGTGAACCCCTTGGTTAGTTATTCAAGCCTTTTTAATTACTACAAAGTTAGATGAAAATCTCACAGAAATTCTACCGAAAGGACCAGCCTCTTACCCGGTAGTTAAGGCAGCCAGATCACTCGCAGCTGACCAGAGCTGGAACCTCAGCCGTGGAGGCTTGAAAGAACAGGCTGCGTACACGCCCTTGCATGCCCCAAACCCCGACAGGACGGAGAAATGGAGACGGGACTGTAGTGCGACCACACCCCATGGGGCATCCCCCCACCCCGAGAGCACACAGTCCTTTCTGGCGATTAAAGCAATTTCAATGAAAAACTCACGGTGGCAATGTTTAAGTAACGTAATGTGCCCAGTCACCCCAGGACCAGCCTGCTACGCACACCAGAACGGTGGGACTGCCCAGTAACCTGCAGAGTTTTCAGTGGCGTGAGAAGGGTCAGGAAGCTCACGCTGCGGGCGCAAGGACGACTGTCCTCATGTCAGTCCAAGGCCGCACGCTTCCTTTCCCTATCCAAAATGCTCAGGGGTGTAGATCCCAACCAGGATCGACCAAGCGCTCGGTGGCCACGCAGCCCCCTCCCTCAGTCCCAGTGTGGGTACAGCTCATCCCACCAAAGCCTCACTCTGGTGGGAAGGACCCGTGCACGCTCCTCGGTGGTCTCTAGGCCTGAGTCACAGCGAGCGGAGATGTCTATTTTGAAGGAAGGCACCTTTCGGATGCCAAGAACAGTGATGGAGGCCACCCCACCTCCCTCACGGCATCCCCAGCTTCCTTCTCTGCACGCCCAGAGTTCACGCTCTCAACTACCTCAGGAGTACGTCTCATTAAATGATACCTAGAAACGGAAAATAAGAACTAACAAAAAAGGCAACGAGCTACAAACGCCTACAAGGAGTCAGTCTACTTACTGCCACAGTCTTCGAAAATCATGTCATCCTTCTGGGCCGAATCTTTGTACTTTTCCAGGAACCGAACTATGTTTAGCACATACGCCTCGTAGCTCTTGGGGTCATTAGGACGAAAGGCAATTTCCGTCTTTTGGATCTGAGGAATCTGCGTTAATCCTAGAACATTCAGAGATTACAGAAAGTCATTGGCGAAGCAGTTCTTCCCTCCAGGTCACCCCAAAGCAGACTTCTACGCATTAAACCCGCTAAACCCGGGGTGCCCAATGCACGCCGCCGGCACTCAGATTTGGTACCTAGGTTCCAATGTCTGTGCCTTACTGGCTTGACTTTAGTCCCCTAGCAACATTCCACAACAGGCGTTTTCTCCATTTTATCAAAGAAAACATGGCTGGCACCATAAGATTAAGTCCCTGGTTGGTCCCAGGTCACAAAAGTGGTGGCACCAGAATCGAACTCAGGTATGCTGTCCTCCGAAGCCTGGCTGCTCCAGCGCCCCGCGTGCATGTGACACGCCAATGCACCAGGCCAGGAGCCAAGGTCTTTCCCCCTCCGTGGCAACGAACTATAACGTTCCCACTCTCCAGACCTGGCGATGCAGTGGGGGTTCCCTCAGGCCCTTTGACTTTACACGGAGGACTCAGCTACGGGTGCAGGCCCCACCCTGTACTCTCATGGCAGGCAGTGGTTACTCTGAGCAGGTTGGTGTCAAGGTATGCACACCGTGGGCCTATGCTCTCGGGGTAGTTTTAGATTTCCGTAAGGACCATCCAAAGCCTCAGCCTTCACCAGACCTTCGGAGGTGGCTGAACAGCTCAGCCTGGCACTGGCTCCAGGGTCAGCCACAACTGTGCCTGCTCAGACTGGGGCGGGAAATCCAGCGTGCTGGGTTAAATGTGAGCTTCAGGCAAAGAACGAGTAACCTGTGGGTGAAGTATGGTCAGCCCTGCCTTCCCACGGGAAGCCAGTACACCGGCACTGTGGCCACTCGGCACAGAGCAGTGACGGTGAAGACAGAACTGACAAGGCAAAGGGACACGTCCGCTGGGACCCAGCGCCTAACAGCAGTGGGAACTAGGGCTCTGGGTGGCACGAGGGTGGCCAGGGAAGGTGCTCCTGGTGTGTGTACATGGGATGAGGCCTGGCCGGGGGCTGTGCGGGGGCCGCTGGAGCTGTCACGCAACCAAACTAAGGAGAAAGGGGTGCTTCCTAGTCACCTGGCTCAGGAGAAAGGGGAACCTGGTGGGACAGTCGCGCTGTGGTAGGGGCAGACAGGGACGGAGAGGCTGTGTGTGGGCAGGTTTCCAGAATGTTCCCAGACCTGGGGCAGAAGAGGCAGGAGAGCAGATGCCAGAAACCTCGGAGCAGCCTGGCCTAGTTTTCAGGGGAGGTGGGGAGGGGGCCCACACAGTGACACAGCGGTGACCATCAGGCGAGCTGGCGCCAGTAGGCCAGGCCAACGCCAATGCTTAGCCACATCCAAGTGAGCCGCACGGAGGTCGGGAGGGCCTCGTCCAACTGAAAGGGGGAAAGCGACGCTAGGAGGCCACGTTAGGAGTGAACATGGCAGGACTTGGACCCGACCGCAATGTCACCCACAGCATCCCTGTCCCTAACTGGTGGGTGGCCTCCCCATCTCAGCTGTAGTGAGCTCTTTCCAGCAGCCACAGGGGGTTCTGTGTCCTTGATGTGCATGGGGGAGGTGGCACCATGCAGAGCGCCACTCCTCCTTCCCCGCAAGGCCCTCTGGGCTCCTCACTAACTCTAGTGTGGCCCGTCCTTCAGGAGCCTGGAAACTACGGTCAAGCCACGGTCCTGTGGGCCCAGTCCCTGCGCCAGCTTCTAAGTGAGCACTACGTCTGTCGGTCATCGGAGACGGCTGGGGGCACAGGCAGCACTGCCCGCACAGTGGTATGACTGACCAGAAGTCGTCTGCGGTCGTTCTGGGGTCTCCAGGCAGGGAGTGAGAATTAAAGAGCCAGCGTGGGCTGGAGCACACCGTGGAGCCCAGGCCACCTCGGCAGGGGCAGCTCGTGGTGGGGACAGCCAATCCCGCCCACAGGGCGAGAGCAGGTGGGCTCCAGGTGCCCACGCAGCCTGGGTTCTGAACAGAAGCGTCAGAGCTGATGACGCCCGCAACACAGGATGAAAGGGATAGTTTAGCTGAGGACGAGCCCTGGACATCTGCCCGAGTCCCTGTCCTGTGCTCTCCATGAGGAACACAGAGCCTTGGTACAGGGAGCCCACGAGGGACGGACAGACCCAGAAAGCTGGCCATGTCAGGTTTTCTTCTTGCTATGGTTTCAATGTGGCAGTATGAAGGTGAAGGGCCAGCGGAGGTGTGGTGGTGAAGGCAGCTGGATCCCACATGGCCAACTGCGTGGCCTGAGTCCTGGGTCTCACAGCTTAAAAACACACCAGGGGCAGGTGCATGCGTGTGTGCCCAAAATCCCAAAGGAAGGAGGAATGAGGGACCTCCATGGAGGGTGCCTTCTCGCTTCCCCGTAACCTCTAAGCACACATGCCGTCTGGCAAGTCTATTCACAAAGAACAAAGAAGGTGGAGGCCAGGCCTGGTCGTGCAACTGTTAAGCTCCGTGCACATCGCCAACCATAGTCTGGGGCCCAGCTCTGGCAGCCTGAAAAACACGGGGCACGTGTGTGTGCATGTCCCAAATCTGGACAGAACCGAGAAACAGAGAAGGGACTGTGGCATGACTATGCCCACTGAGAGCTGCTTTCTCTCTCTGAAGGATGTCCATGCCCTCTGGGAATTAAAACACCAGAAAGAAATCTAGAGCCCACATGGCTGACCATGGTTCAAGTCCCAGGCCTGGTGGCTTGTTTTCTCACTTTCCCTCTCTTTCTCTATCCCTGTGTGGAGAGCATTCATGCCCTAGAGTAAAATTTAAAAATAACAACGATAATAAATAAATGATTCTTTACAAAACAAGAAGGTAGACACTTAATCTGACCAAGTTATTAAGAGGTGGGGCCTTCAGGAAGTCAGGTGGATAAAGTGGTCAGGGAGCCGGCCCGGGACTGAACCCTGGTGGCCCTCCTGAGGAGGAGTGAGGCCAGAGCCGGCCCACACGCATGCCCTCCACCACGTGACACCCTGTGCCATGTGCCATCTCAAGACCCTGACAACAGCCCTCACCTTGACCTTGACCCCCCAGAACGCGGAACTAAACAAATCTCTACTCCTTGCACATAACCAGTCTCTGGTATTCAGAACACGCAACAGAACACAGACTGGGCCGTTTCTGCAGACCCATGGTGCTCGCTGCAGTCTCCGAGGGCTCTTAGGTGGTGGGAGTTAATATAAGCCCATGGCCGTCCTTCCCAAATATCTGAGTTCTGACCCAGAGGTTTCCAGGAGAGCAGCATAAGGGTTTGGGCTTAGCTCGCCCACAGAGCACACACATGAACAAGGACCCAGGAACCACCCACAGTCGGGCAGCATTGCCTCCCTGTGCATTCTGCCTCTGCTCTCTCACTTCCGGAAGGTCCCCACCTACTATCCACTACCTCTGCTTCCGTCTCCTTCCTCCAGAGCCTGGTGGCCTGGGTGCTTCTCCTCCTGGAAGTCCAATCAGCCCCCTGGCTGTTTTATTCTAGATCGACTCAATTAGGAGAGGTTTTGATGGCATCTCTAACCCATCCAAGCACTAACCAGGCCTAATCCTGCTTAGCTTCACAAGATCAGATGAGATTGGGCTCGGTCAGGCCAGCGGTGGCACGGTGGTTAAGCAGCTGGACTCCCACACGGCCAACCATGGTTTAACTCCGAGACCTGGCGGCTTGCTCTCTCACTTTCCTGCTCACTCTCTTGCAAGTGCACATGCCCTATAGCAAAATAAAATAAATAATTCTTTAAAAAAAAAAAAAAAAAGGCAATTTCTCTATAGCAACTAGATTCCCACAAAAGCCAGATGGAGGGCCTCTGAAATAATCCAAGGCCAATCAACTGGGAAAGAAGCCATTGGAAGCAGTTGAGTTGGATTTACCGCCTTCTTCACGACCTTCAGTCCACACCACTTCCCCAACTCTGGCCCTCTCCACAGGGCCACCAAGCCCACCCTGCTGACCAGCACTCTCACTGGGCGGCTACAGGCAGCTTGGCCAGCTCCCCTGCCTGTTCCAGAGGTGCTGGTGTGACTCAGCAAGGACGGGCTTTGGTCATGCCCGGAGCCAAGACAGCAGAACACCCAGTCACCGGCCTGTGGTTCCCAATTTTATTCCTGGAGACAGGGCTACCCTTTGCCTCTCCAGTCTTCCGGAATGAATTCATCCTCTAAGATTGGGCCCACCCCGCTGTGCTCTCCAGGACCATCCGCCTTACGCTCCACAACCACTACTGCAGAGAGCCCCTGGAAAGGCCTGACACTTGAATACTGGGTTGTCAATGAGTATCTCCACTTCACAAAAAACTTTACGAAAAAGCTAAAAGACTGAACAGAAACACCCCTGGCAGTGCCAGCAGGTGGTGTGGTGGTTAAGGCACTGGATTCCCACATGGCTGACCATTAATCGAATCCCAGACCCAGCAGTTTGAAACTCTCACTGGGTACGTGTGCATGTGTGTTCAAGATCCCAGGAGGAGAAGGGAGAAGGGGATATGCCCTGGGGGCTGATTTCTCACTTCCCTCTCACTGTTCTTCTATCCAGTGCACGCACCCCATGGTGCAAAGCAAACCTTAAAAAGAACAAAATAAAAAACACCAGTGGCTTCACACTTGCTTTTCAGCGAAAGCTTTGCCCCTCCTCAGTCCCCACCTCTCCAGAAACAAACAAGGGCAACAATCCCCATCTCTGGCAGGAGAGGGAAGGACAAGAAAAAGAGGGAGGGAGAGGGAAGAAAATATGAGAGAGAGGCTTTCCACTTACACTAGTGTGTCTGCGGTTAGTTTACAATATATCAAGTTTGCAATTTCTCAGTGGCTTCTGAGTTGGAAGGATTTCAATAGGATACAGCCATTTCAACCTTGTGGCGGTTACTCAGAACCCCTAAGCACAGCTGCTTGTCCCTGTTATTTAATACACGGGATGAATCACTAGGCCAAATACTCTAAATAGGCATTGTTTTCCATAGAAACCTCCAGAAGGTACCCATGTGACTCAGGAGGGCACAGGAGGCCGACAGCGCTATCCCACCTCCTGAACATTCCTAGCCAAAATGCAACTTCCAGTTTTAAAACGGAGGGTGTTGGGGCTAGCAGGTGGTGTACTGGTTAAGGTGCTGGACTCCCACATGGTTCACCATAGTTCGAGTCCCAGACCTGACAGCTTGAAAAAAATCACACCAGGTACATGTGCGTGTGTGCCCAAAATCCCAGGACAGGAGATTGCCGTGTGGCCATCCCCCCGCCCAGGAGGTGATTTCGCTCTGTCCTCTCTTCAGAGAGCGCAAGTTCCCCATGGAAATCCTTAAAGTGTGTGGGAGGTGGGGGTTGAGGGAGTATGACTTTACGCACTTAGACATACACACACACGTGTCTCCCTCCACTGTAGTGACACTGTGTAGAACCTATGATATTTCTGGGTTCCATTTTTTACTTTATGTTTTTGTGATAGAATCAATTCTCCCAAAATAAAGGGAGGGCCAGGAAGAACAGATGTCTGCTCCACACAAACTAGCTGTGCGGCCCACGTTTGCCGCAGGGTCAGTCTTTAAATAATTCTCCCTAGAGAGTCATGTCTACACCCTTCCAGACATCAGGGTCTGCACCCTTTGAAAATTCTTAGGACGATAAACTGCTGGGCTATCTGTACAGTCTCGCTAGAGGCTCACCAGCCCTCCGTGTACGCGAGTGTCTCCTATGTCAGCCTAAAGCCGCACGCTCTGGTTGAAGGTCCTTCGTTGATGGAATTGTCCTTTATCCTCAGACTTTTTCCTGTACTTGGACATTCACTGCCAGCCTGTTTAGTTCATAGGATTTATCTTTAAAAATGCATGCAATTTTAGTTCTTTGGTATTTTGTGTAATTCATAATCGTGCTTGTTCTCAATACAATAAAAGGTGCCACGCTTACAAGAAAATTTAAACCAACTGGCAATTCCTAGTATTTTACATTAATGACACATTTTTTTTTCCAAAGCAGAATTGAACATGTACTGCGTGCAGTAAATCTGACTTGTCTACGTGCAAAATGGGCTTGGTAAGTAACACCCTGGAATGAGACATCGTATCACGAGTGGTGAGGTCTGTGCCTGCATGTGTGGACACCTTCCTGCTCAGGAGCTCCTGGGGAGCAGCCCCAGTCTCTCCAGGTTGGGCTGTCACGGGCTGGAGGCCCGGAGGTAAGGAGCGTGCACACACTGGGCCCCACCACGAGGAACCAGTCCGCGTCTGACGTGCAGCCAGGCATGGAGGCTTGTCTAGGCCGCAGCCACGGGGGGGACAGACGCCTTCCTGTGGGCCAGCATGGTGGGAAGTCCTTCCGTGAGGGGCAGCCTTACACACGTGCTCCAGGCCTCTGCTCACTCCCACACACGTGTGCTCCGGACCTCTGCTCACTCTTACATGTGTGCTCCCAGGCCTCTGTTCACTACCACGCACGTGCTCCCAAGTGTGCTCACTCACACATGCGTGCTCCAGGCCTCTGCTCACTCCCACACACATGCTCCCAGGCCTCTGTTCACTCCCACACACATGCTCCCAGGCTCTGCTCACTCTTACATGTGTGCTCCCAGGCCTCTGTTCCCAGCCCTCTGTTCACTCCCACACACGTGCTCCAGGCCTCTGCTCACTCCTTCATGTGTGCTCCCAGGCCTCTGTTCACTCCCACACACGTGCTCCCAGACCTCTGCTCACTCTTACATGTGTGCTCCCAGGCCTCTGTTCACTACCACGCACGTGCTCTCAGGAGTGCTTACTTCCACTCGCATGCCTGGGACTCCACTCACTCCCACACGCGTGCTGCCAGGTCTCAGCTCACATCTGCATGCATACTCCAGGTCTCTGCTCACTCCCACACACATGCTCCTGGACCTATGCTCACACCCACACATGTCTTCAGGAGTCTCTGCTCCCACATGAGTGTTTGGGGGTCTCTGCTCACTCCCACGAGTGTTTGGGGGTCTCTGCTCACACTCACCTGCGTGCTCTAGGTCTCTGCTCACTCCCACATGAGTGTTTGGGGGTCTCTGCTCACTCCTGCTCAAACATTTCAAAACAGGCAGGTGCACTGAGCCTGCTTTTCTGCATCTTCAGGAACATTTTTTTTTCTTTAGAGTTTTTTTGCCCTATAGCATCTCCAGGGGGGATGGCCACGCCACAATCCCTTCTCCTCCATTCTCCTCTCAGAATCTTGGGCACACACGTACAGCATGAGTTTAAGCCGCCGGGTCCAATACTCAAACCATGGTTTACCACATGGTAGTGCAGCAACATAGCCATTATGCCATCTGCTGGTCCCTCAGGGACATTTTCATCACCAGGATTTCTACATCCGAGAGATGCCCTCTTGGGTTAGAAACAAAGAAATTGGCCACGAGGCAGGTGCGTTGTGGAAGCCAAACTGGGTCACCTGCCCTAAGCCCTTTACTGAACCCTAAGGCTGGGCAGGAGCTTCCAGAAACCGTAACAGCCCTCGGCCAATGCAAACTCATGCACTGCCTCGAACTGGAGAGGCTGGCGGGGCAGGGGAGGAGAGCCAAGCAGTCGGCCCATGAACATGCCAGGTCAGCAGAGATGGCGGCAGCTAGGTTCTACGTGCAAACAGCACACGCCATGCAGGCACTTGGAATACCAAGCCTCCTGAGTCCCAAGGAGGCCAAGTTTCTCACCCCCCTCTGAAGTCTGAATGAGAGTGTAAGACATGTGTAATGTAGTTCGGGAAAAAATTCTACTCTGAGAGTGACGTAACGACCTCTCAGGAACTTGACTCAGTCACACTGAGACCTGAACCGTGCTGGAGGTGAAGATCAGACACTTACTTCCACGATCATGTGGAACCGGGGCTGCGGGGCCGTACCGGCCCTTGCTGCCCTGCCCCCTCCCGGATCCTGATCCTGGTCTCCACCCATGTGCCAAGAACGTGACCCTTTCAGCAGCTCTGGCAGCCCGGGCTGTCTTATTGTCAGAGCAAAACAGAAAGCCACCACACCCCAGAGTTGGAACAGGGGACGCATTCATACCTGCGTACCAGGAAGTGGGCCAGCCGGGAGTTTCCCACCCAGCGACTGATACGACACGTGGTGACCTTCCCTCGTTCTCCAGCTAGGAGCCGGGGCAGAGAGGAGACCTCGATGCCACCCAGTGAGGACAGCAAAGCCAGCAGGGTCAGACAGGGGACGGGGTCTGGTGAGCATGTGTGCATGTGCACGGGGCTGTGTGAGCATGTGTGAGTGACTGAGTGCGAGCCCACGTGTATGCGTGTACAGAGGTATGTGCCTGAGTGCTAGCCCATGCATATGTGTGTGTGTGTTTGTGTGTGTGTGTGTACGGGGTGTGTGCCTGAATGAGAGCCCATGTGTAGGATGGGGCTGTGTGCCTGAGTGCGAGTCCGTGTGTGTGCACGTATGGGGGTGTAAGTGCTAACTCCTGTGTGTGCCTGAGAGTGAGCCCATGCATGTGTGTGCATGTGTGTACGGGGTGTGTGCCTGAGTGCAAGCCCGTGCGTGCGTGTATGAGGGTGTGTACCTGAGCGCGAGCTCATGCGTTACGGGGGCATGTGCCTGAGCATGAGCCCATGTGTGTGTGTGTGTACATGAGCCCATGTGTGTGCCTGAACATGAGCCTGTGAGCATGCATTTGTGTGTACAGGCATGTGAGCCTGTGCTGGTCGGCCCCACAGGCACAGCTGGGAGAGGGTCGGCGGCCAGGTCAGCTGCGCTGGCAGAGGCGGTGGCGCTGACCGTGGGGAGGGGGCCCGACAAGTGCTCACAGTGACACAGTGAAGGGGGCGAGAGTGGACAGAGCCAAGTCTGCTTTTCCAAATGATTTTCCTAACCCAGCGTCTTCCCTCACCTCCCATGGGAAGCCAAGGACTTACTGTCTCCAGGAAAATGTGTGTGTACTTTTGCACACCCCAGCCAGGCTGCCTCCAGCAGAGGGCAGGGCTCTAGCGCCAGGCCGATGTCAACAGCCAACTTCTATCTGATGCCACCAGCTTTGCCACTATGCAGGGCCATTTCCTAAGCCCCAGGGCCCAGGCCCACCGTACAGCCGAGAAAAGCCAGGCTGAGTGACAGTACAGTCTGGTGTGCTGGCACTGTGC
Organism: Tupaia belangeri chinensis; assembly: GCF_000334495.1. Taxonomy (NCBI): domain Eukaryota; kingdom Metazoa; phylum Chordata; class Mammalia; order Scandentia; family Tupaiidae; genus Tupaia; species Tupaia belangeri. The sequence continues at coordinate 3,168,007 of NW_006159673.1, read as the reverse complement.
CCACCTCCCTAGCCCCTGCCCTTAGGTCAGCTTTGTGCACCTGTGTGTCGTGGCCTTGGGTCTCAGGGGCTGCTTGTACTGAGGTCACAGAAACTGCCAAGCAGCGGCCACTCCATTTCTAAGCTAACAACTGATTCCGGTTCCACCAAAACCTGAACTGCACCCCGGTCCTGGGCCAGATCTGCTCCTGTCCTCACAACAGGGGGCCCTCACCTGGGGCATACCACTGGCGCCACTGCGGCTCAGGCCACAACGCACACAGCCCCGGTTCTGTCCTCAGTGACACTTAGATTTTGTAGTCTCGCTCCTTCCCTGACAAGCTGACCCGGTAGAGCAGACACACGGCTGTGGGTGCGCCGCCTGTCACAGCCGGGT
>NW_006159673.1:3164650-3167340 GCF_000334495.1 Tupaia belangeri chinensis | reverse complement strand
CAGCCCCCCGGCGTGGGGTCCCCCCCCTGTCCCAGCCGGGTCTGGCCATGTTCCCCATGTTACAGACACGGGTGTGAAAGGACAGTTAGGGCCCGTGCACGGCCTGCGTCCGTGCCTGAGCCCGAGCCTGCCGTGCACAGCCTGGGCGCCTCCTGACAGCCTGCAGTGGTGTCCTCGCACTTTCCTGGTTGACTTAAATATATAACTCTCTGTTATGAAGTGGGGGCTTAATGATATTAAACTGATGCAAAAACAAACTGTCAAGTTGTTCTCCCGTGCATTTGCCTGCTCTGCACACTGACGGCCGCTCCAAAACACAGATTCTCAGCGTCTACACTGAGAGCTGCCACTGAGGGCAGAGAGGCCCTCCAGGCTGGCAAGGCCCTAGGAACAAGCCATGGGGAGGAGAAGGGCTTGGCTGCCTGGGGACAAGTGAGGGGAGAGAGGGGAGACAGAGGGATGGAGAAACTTCTGAGATGGAGGACCCAGAAGCAGCTGACAGGGAAGATGGCGCGTGAGGACGTCTGTGACTCAGGAAAGGACAGGAATGCGAGCTTCCCAGATGAGCCACCGGCATTCCGCTAGAGAACGGGGGTCTGCCGGGCGTCCATCTGCCGGGGCAACTAAATATAGGTACGGAGAATGTGTCTTTTTGGAAGGGGCCGGAGGGCGGGGACATGGGGAGTGGAGGCCCTGAGCACCTTCCTGGCAAGGCCGTCCTAGACCTCATCGAGAAAGGCTATCTACTTCGAAATCTCCCTTTTGCAGAGCATGAAGACCATTTTTAATCTGATTGAGGCCAACTCCCCTGAGTGCCGAGGACCCTATTTTTCAGTGCAGGAAATTAAAGGAGGTGCTTGGCTCTGAGGTGGTCTCTGGCCTCTCGAGTGAACGAATTTTAAGGTGGCATCACAGAGAGAACAGCTTTTAAATGACAAAACAGAGGCCCCCAGGAAGGGAATGCAGCAACATCCCAGCAGAAGAGGCCGTCCAGGGCCGGCACAGCGTGTCTGCTGGGGCCTGTGCTTCTCTGCACACATCAGAGCGTGCTTCGACCTTCCCACAGACCCACTGCTGCTGGAAAGGGGTTGCTGGAAACTGTAGATTATTAAGTGGGTTTGCGTCATTTTCTATACTTAGGTGTTTTCTTTTTCCACTCTCCCACCCCTCAGGTCTAGCTGTATCTGTAAATAGTCTGGGTATTTCTTAATGGGAAGGACTATCTACCTGGGTGTGTCAGAGAACTCTGCAGGGTCTTCTCATCCCCAAGGAGGCAGGTGTGGCGGATCCCTGCAGGCTGTGGGACCTAGGCCAGTCACTCAGTCACTGCAGCCCCCAGCAGCAGCCTCAAGGTCACTGAGGATGCGGGAAAACCTGGAAGTTACGCAGTACTTCCTTCCTCTCCAGGGAGAGAGGGCTCCCCTCGCTGTGCTCCCCTTCCCAGTCCTGGCAGCTTCCCTGGGACTGGTGTGGACCAGTGTGGATACACACGCACACTCAGCGTAGCTCACGTGACACCAAAGGCACCCAAATCACGCAGCAAACCTGGGGGCCCGCACTTTTCTGCCATACACCTTTTCTTTTCCCCTCTGGTTTAAGGCAAAGGAGACAGGCACTCTGCAAACTGGCCCAGAAGCCAGTCAGTAGGATTCCTGGTACAGACAGGGATGACTTTGCTCAAGGTCAAATGGCAAAATGGGCGGTGGGTGGAGACTGGACCTGTGAATTCCTGGCTCCTCTCTGTTAACAGCTGCCCATTGAGACCTTCTCGTCACCCCTAAAAATAAGTTAGCCTTTTAAACCAGGAGCCAAAGTGATTTCTTAAAGGAATTATCTGAGTCATAGTCTCCTCCAGAAAATAAAAACTGTGTTAGTGCTGGGAAGGTCCTGAAGCAACCCCACTAACAGCCTGTACCTGTGGGTCAGGGCTCAGCCACTCCGGCGCAGAGTGGTGAGTGGCAGGCTGGGGTGAGGGCGCCTCACCCACCATCCAGAGCCGGGCGCCACGACCTGCTGCCTGGGCTCTGCCTGCAATGCGGGCGGGACTGCTGGCTGCAGCAGAAACTCCTGTTTCCTTCGCAGGCTGGGTTTAAAATGATATTAATGCACGATTGTTCAGAAAAGTTTTTTCAATTGGAAAAGTGATGCCCCTTTCACCTGTGGAGGAAGCGACCCATCATGTGGTTTTACCTGGTGGGGCCACGCGGTCCTGGTACGTGGGCTTGAACTCACTGATGGTGAGCAGCATCACCTGGATGGTCCCGATGAAGATGCCAGCCAGACAGCCATAAAATATCACGTAGAACAGCAGGATCTTAACTGCAAGGAGGGCGGAAGGGACAGAGGCTGTGACGCGGCACGCTCAGTCCACTCTCCCAGCTCCCCTCCACCCCACCCCTACGACTGCACCCCCACCTCCTGGGGGCAGCGCAGGGGGCAGGTGCCCCCCACTGCTGCCTGTTTGGTGGGGGCTGTGAGCAGTTACAAGTCAGATCCTTATGGGAGATAATCTACTCTCTCAATTAAAAAAGAATTCATGAAGATCACCAATAAAGTCTAGAGCCATGTTTGTGGCTTACACGATGCATTTCAAGTGCGACAAGACACCCTCAGAGACCCGCGTCTCGCCTGCTCGCTCTCCCGGTCTCCGAAGGGCTGCAGTCCCAATCCTGTGGCTTTTCCCCGGGGGG
>NW_006159673.1:3160448-3163894 GCF_000334495.1 Tupaia belangeri chinensis | reverse complement strand
CGGCCCCGGAAGGGCTGCAGCCCCAACCCTGTGGCTTCCCCGGGAGGAGCAGAGACAGCAACCGGAAGCCAATGCAGCTCCAGCTCGGGCTGGGCCTTTGACGGGCACTACTCATTAGGCACCTGTCACCCCCGCAGGGGTCTGAGAGGGCCAGTGGGAGAAAGGCGGCCCGTAGTAAAATGGCCGGCATGTTCCCCTTCACCCCACAGGCCCAGATCAAGGTCGGACGTGAACCTCGTCCTGGCCGCAGTTAGCAGCACAGGGGCTGAAAGAGCTGCAAAAGCAAGCGCAGAATACAAAGCCCTGCCGCTAAGCCCTGGGCCGACGGGCTATCGGTTACGGGTGCACGGATTAGCTCCCGATTAGCCGCACGGTAACAGGCTGTACTAGGCGTCGCCCGGCTGCCCGGTGCCAGCGGCAGTGCCATGTGAATACAAACGTGGGGACAAGTGAACTGTGAGGTCGCCGTGTCCAACGTGGCTGCACAAAGGAGTCCGAGTCACTCCCAAAGGGTTGGGTCACATGAATTGGTTGTGGGGTCCATGGGGGAATGTCACAAAACCCAAGTGTTGCAGAAGTGCCGTGTGTGGCTGAAGGCGCAGGGACAGAGGGGCCACGCAATTTCCAGCTAGCCAGGGCGCCCTACGTCTGCAGGCAAAAGCCCAACTCTCCTATGGGGCCATAAATACTTCAGGGAAATCAGCTGTAGAACTGTTAAAACAAGCAAGATACACAGAAAACCACACCCAAATGCCTACATAATCCTGTTCTCTATCAGAAGAAAAGAACTGGGAAAAAGGCAGGCAGGGCAGCAGGGATAAGGAAGAAGGGAAGGTTGTATAAGCGAGCTCCAGCTCCCGCCCACCTCCGCCGCTCCCAGCAGGCGGAGGGTTAAGTGCTGCAGTCAGTATCCAAGCAGCAGCCGGCAATATACGCGCCCCCCCCCCCCCCCCCCCCCCCGCCGCTCCCAGCAGGCGGAGGTTTAAGTGCTGCAGTCAGTATCCAAGCAGCAGCCGGCAAATGGCGAGGCTGTGAGGGCGAGAGAGCTGGGAAATTTTTCCAGTGCCCACGGCAGCTGAGGCAGTCCTGGAGTCGGGATAACACAGCCAGCCTTGTCTCTTCCCCTTTCCCGTGGTCTCACCTGGCCTTGGGGCTCTGACCATGACCACACCTGCCTCTGACCACTGCACGCGTCCACACTCACTCCCCAGGGCCTCATACCTAATTCTGACCACACAAGGTGTGTGCTTGTGGCTACAAATTAAAGCACAAATAGAGCGATGGAAAAACAAGTCACCTTGCAGGCACTCTGATTAGGCCAGATCGCGGCCCACCCCTGCCCACAAGCTGCCCTAGGGCAGCAAGCTCCTCTAGCTGGGAGAGGTTACTTGGTAAAATCCCCCACCCCCCACTAACTGCTGGGGGGGGGGTCACTCAGAGGGGAGCATGCCAGGGCTGGTGGGGCCATGCAGGGAGCTCACCCAGACACCAGCCACCAAGGACTGCTCATGATAAACAAATACTGCTGGGGTGGCTCCGTGGGGGATGCAGAGGCATCTTCCCTTTTAAATACCTTTTCCTTTTAAGATTAACAGGTAAGAAATTTGTTTGGTGAGGAAAAAAGAACTATACCCTTCAAAGGGTCATAGCAGATGGGAAAAATGGCACCCGGCCCCGCTGCCATGATGAAAACCTCCCAAGGTCTGCACTAACTTAGCACAAGGGTTGGAAGCTCAGAGCGGTCTGCAAGCTGGGGTTTCTCCAGCAGGTGACAGGCGAGTCTGCCGTGTCCATCTTGGTGAAAATCTACCTAGGAGGAAGCCGGAGCCAAGGGCGTCCTGCCCTCGTCCCAAGGGCGTCCATGTTGGGCCCGATGCAGGGAAGGGACACTTCACAGGAGACAGCCTCCACTGCCCATCCTCTGCCGAAGGGAGGCTGTCATTCCTTACAGCGCCAGGAAGCAGGCATGAGGACACGAACAAACCTGCACCCAGGAGGAAGGATGGACCGCACACAGCAGGCCCCTGGCCATGCCCCTGAATGGGGTGTTGACACCTTGCTGGGTAACAGAGACACAAGAGTTCTCTCTGTCTCTCTCGGAGGTGCTGCCCATTAAATGTCAACTTAAAGAATGAGTCCTTCCACACTGCCTTGCCCTCTACAGCAAACATTATTCTAAGCATGGAATAGGAATGAGGAAAGAGAGAGATTTTATGACAGGGAAAGCACTAGAGGCAAATTTCACCATCTGCCTAGAGTCAGGCAGCCCCTGCCCCCCAGGACTGGGGAGGGGGTGGCCCAGAGGCCCTTCCGCAGTGCGTCTCCAGGCCTGACTCCTATTCCGGGAGTTGCTAGGAGATGCCCTGGCCTGTGGTGACTGTCATCCTACACCCGCCCCACAGCGCCCCTGACTGTCCCCTCCAGGCCTGAGACTCTAGGGCAACAATCTTGTTGAAAAATAGTCTCCCCCACCCCCAAAACAAAATAAAATAAAAACTAAAGCTGTCACTGTGAAGAACTACATTCTCCAAGGCTCAGGGGTACCTAGGCTTCCCGCAACACCTCAGCCTGAGGCCTCACCTTGACTAACCTTGAAGTCTGGTGCATTATTAACCCTCCTTTTTCAGTCAAGAGACTCACGACTTGCTGCCCTTTTTTTCTCTATTAAAAAAATCTCACATCCCAGCTTCTTCCATTTCAAAATGTCAGCCAGGCACTATTTCCCTGACTCATTCTCCTGCGATGCCCACGGAGCCTCCCAGCCAGCAGCTACACCAGCCCCTTCCCTGCAAACTTGGAGACTGCGGTGGTGGTGGTGGTGTCGGGAGGGGGCAGCGATGCAGCAGAGGGGAGCTCCCCCCCTTCTGCAGTCACGACGCCGGGATTTGCCTACAACTCTGCCCTTCAAGATGACCTTCCCCCCCATAAAAAAGTGACCCCTCGGGTGAAGGAAGGCAGAAAACGAAGTATCCAGTCTTCAGTGGTGGAAAACGCCGACCCACCCCCACGACAGGCTGCACGAACCCTACAAGCAGAACCGCGCTGCGTCGGCTCTCAGACAAGCCTTCGGCGGAATCGACCCAAGCTGAGCCTCATTGGAGCCAGTTTCAGGCCAAGGCTCGGGATGGAGTTGGACAGGGTTTGCTGGCCCCTTCCTGAGCTGTGCTGGCTCCCGGGAGGTGGCGGAGGCAGCCCTCGCCATGGCTACGAAATACCGCAGTGGGGACGGATTCCTCCCCCTTCCTCCGTGTCTCCGGGTGGGTACGCGTTTGAACCAGAAATCAGACCCTGGAACGCACGCCTGACCCGCACGCGGCGGATGACCTCCGGAGGTGCTCAGCGCTCCTACCTCGTCTTTTAAGGACCTGGACTGAGGACACGGCGAGACAGTCTCCCGGGGCGCGACCACCCCAGCAGGGAAGGGCTCGGACAGAGCGCAACCCCCA
>NW_006159673.1:3157821-3158434 GCF_000334495.1 Tupaia belangeri chinensis | reverse complement strand
CGAGCAGGACAGATGCCAAACCCACCCGGCGGCAGCCCGGAGCCCATCAACACCGGTTCCGGCTCACGCCAGTCCAGACCCGGCGACTAGGGCTGCACGTGACCCCCGCTCAGCCTCACGGTGCCGGTCGGCGGCTGGCGGCCGCGTAGGCACGCTTATGCCCCCGCGGGTGCCGGCCCCTTCGGTCTGCGGCAAAATTAAGGAGCCTAAGTGCCTTTGGGAAGATCCAGCTCACGTGGCCAGACGCCGCAGCGGAGCTCTGGGCTAGGGGCACCCCTTCCCATCCCTGGTCCGCGGTTGCGGAAAAGCCGACCTCAGGGCTTCGTCCCCCTCCCTGAGCCCCCGAAGCAGCATCGCTCCGGGGCGGTGACACAGCAGAAAACGCGGTGCTTCTGCAGTCACTGCGAAGCCGCCTCTCGCCCGGGCAGCACCGCCCATCCTGGGAAGGGGACCTTCCCAGCACCATAGCAGGGAATTACCCCGTACAGAGATGCTTGTCCTGTCACCCCGTGTCCCCAAGGTCAACCTGGCAAAATAAGGACAATTTCATCGAACTGATACGAAATGGACTCTTTCACACTAATCTTTCCCAAGGCTAACCTGCATGCTCTTG
>NW_006159673.1:3148059-3157333 GCF_000334495.1 Tupaia belangeri chinensis | reverse complement strand
TGCCCACTAATCTTTCCCAAGGCTAACCTGCAGGATCTGGGCAAACCTGAAAATTCCTGAAATTCAAGGGAGAAGCAGCCACCTATCCACCCAGCCTCTGGGGGGGCACTTCAGGGTTGTCAGGGGCAACCTGGGAACTGCTTGTTGGGAAGGAAGCCAACCCCTGCTTGGCCCCTGCAGTTTCTATTGGAAACGCCTAGAGCTGTTGGTAGGAGAAGCGGGAGCAGAGCGGCTGCACCTGTGGAGATGAAGCCCCTGCCCCCTCCAGGCAGAAATTACTCCTGGAGGAGTTTCCTGCAGGACGGGCGCTGGAAGGGCTGGCGCATGTTGAGTGCACGCCGCTGTGAGGAGGGAAGCCTGTGGGGGAAGTAGCAGGGAAGGGGGCAGCTTCCCAGGGCGGCCGTGGTGCCCTTCATGTGCCCACCCCATCTGGCCCTCCCTGCCCTTCCCAGCCTTGGTTTTCCTCTCTCTCTTTTCCTGGAGAAGAGTGCAGTAAGGCATGTGGAGAGAGGCACAGGGTGACAGGCTTTCATTAGAACCCTCCTTTATTTCCCTTAAAAAAGAAGCATCTTACTTAGCTCTCCAGGGGTGTGGCAAGTGCCCAGTAGATTGACCTTTGCTTGCCCTTGGCTGTCTTCTCCTGAGGGACACCTCCCCTCTGGAGTTTTGGTTCCCTAGCTTTGCCCACGTGCCTTCCCTGCAGGCAGACCCCTCCAACTCTGACCAAGTCCTAGGGTCCTGCCTGCATTCCCATGTGGCATCTCACCCCGAGCCTCCCCCAGCTTCCTGGAAACCTCGAGTCCCCACCCAAACTGATATCACTGCTGGAAAACATGATCTCCGCCCTGGAGGCCAGATTTCTCAGTGGGCCCCTCAAACCGCTCCTGCCAGTCACAGAACCACCTGCAATTGCTGCCTCGCCATGCCCGGCAGTCAGGGGGAGCGAGACAGATCTGCACTCCCACTCTGACCCGCTGCTGGGCGACCTTGGGCAAGTCCTTGGGCTGCTCCCTGAGTTGTAAAGTGGGAGTGATACATTGTTGCAGGGAATAAATGGGAGATGTGGGAAAGTGTCAAGCTCAGTGTCTAGTTTCACCACCAGAGCTATTAAGAAGCTAGTTTATAGTTCCCTGTTTCCATTTGACCTTGTCTAACCTTGGGGCTGTTGCTATGACTTTGCCACCTTCCCACTCTGATACCTACCCCCTGCTGAGATGCTGCCTTCCCATCAGCCCCTAGAAGGTCACCCTGACTAATTCCCCACCCTCTAAGCCACCTTCCCCCTCGCTTGCCACTTGCAGTGGTGCTTCCTGCTCGGTGACCTCCTCTAACTCAAGTAATGAGTAACTCGAGCACACTCTGTCCCTCTGAGCTGGGCTGGGCTGGGCTTTTGTTCCAAGGCCATTTCTGTGAAGGGTGCTCCAGCAGCAGGTTGAAAGCAGAAAGTGTGGGGTTCTCCAGAGGGAGGGGAGCCTCCGGCAGGTGGATGTGTGTCTGGGCGCAGAGCGGGTGTGCGCAGATGTGGGGAACTAAGAAGGCCATTGGGCGCAGTGTGCAGAGACCAGCTTCTCTGCAGCGAGGAGGAGGAAGGCATTCTAAAAGCTCAGGCTGAAGAGAACCATTTCTAATCCCTTTTTCCATGCAGGCTAGAGAAGAGGGATGTTCTGGAGCCCTGTGATTGGTTGTGCCTGAGGTTAGTACTCTGTGTGGGTGGACAGAGAAGCTACTGAGAGCAGATTGGCAGAGAGCAAAGGGGGCTAGGGCCCTCTGTCCAGGTGAGGGCGACAGGCTCCGGGCCTGCTGAGATTGACCCTGTGGGGGCAGAGGCAGGGGACAGCAGGTGGAAATAGGACAGAGCAGTCCTATCTGCAGCCAGGCAGAAGCTGGGCTGGGAGAGGAGGCAGGGCAAACCCACCCCAGCAGTAAGAGCCTTCTGTTCAAGATCAGAGAGGCTAAAATGGAGGTGCCTGCAAGAGAGAAGGCCGGACCTGGCAGGCTGTGCGAGGGAGCGCCCGGCCTAGAAGATAGACCCACCCCGAGCTGCTGTCTCTCTGAACCCCTCAGCCAAGCACAAGGCAGCCTGCTCTGTGGGGGGCTCTGGGGGCTGAGCTGCTGGTCCCACGTGCACACGCGTGCTCACGCACAGCGAGCTTCTGCTCGGCCAGCCCCAGAGTATTTTAAGTACAGGGTGGAGGGGACGAGGGACGTGTTGCACGGTGACTCATCCTGGCAGCAGAGGCGATTGCAGTGCAGAGGAAAATGGCTCAATGGCAGACTCTGTTTGCCGTGGGAAGCAACCAGAAAGCACGGCACTGTGGGGCAGGGCAGGGAGGGCTGGGACACCACAGGCCCCCGGGGACACCTGATGAGCGCCTCAGCCATCCCTCACAGAGGATGCCTGACCGTGCCCCAGGGAGTCCTTCTGAGTGGCGCCACGGGCCCTTGGGTCTGAGAGGCAAACAGGTCATTTCCTGAAATGCTGCTGATCTGTAGGAGAAACCAGAGATCCCAGCGGGGCCGAAGAGAAAGAACCCTTGCTCCGCTCACCCGAAGTGGGCGCATTCCTGTCCCACTGGGTCTGGAATCGAGCCCTTGCCCCGCGTGAGGACCTAGTATGAACGTGACAAGAAAGGGCCCTTTTCGTTACTTTTTAAAGCAAGGTCCATCGTCAGTTGGACGATCCCACCTTCAGTGGAGGTGACGGTTTACAGTTCGCCACCCTGGCTGCCAGGCCCGACCAAGCCTTCGGACATCACTGTCTGCTGTTTCCTAGCGGCCAGTCCAGGAGACACACTGCCCTGCTGGGCTCTCCAGCCTCCCCCCTTGTCCTTGCTAATTATTATTTTTATTAATTGTGTGGATGGCGAGGGCGGCCACGGCGTAGGAGACCACAGGGGCTGATCTCACTGGCGTTCTAGCGAGGTCTCTGGGAGGGTGGCAGGACAGCAGACCGACCGGGGCGCTGGGAAGCCACGCTAACCTCATTCACACTCTCGGAGCCAGCCGGCCTGCTGCTTATACTCTCCAGCAGGAGTACGTTGGTTGAATTTGTTTTGTTTTGTTTTGTTTTTTCCTTGGAAAATTGTCTGGCATCAACCAGTGCATCCTGGAAACTTTAAAAAAATAAAGTTCCTTTCCAGAATTTTCCGTCTGCTTAAGAAATGACAAGGGACACTTCTGAGCGGCTCACCTCAACCAGAGGAAGTCCCACTGTGAGGAGGCATGGTCTCACAGGCCCAGGGTCGGAGGCAGTGAGACAAGGACTGGGTATCTAACGACCCCTTGTCACCCCACCACACACCATCTTCGGGTTCACCTTCCACTCTCTGTGGCTTAGCCAAGAGCCAAGAAGAAATGGGTCGTCATCAGGTGAATTCGTTGTGTTTAGTGTGAGGGATCACGTTGGAGCCCTCTTGTCCAAACTCCTGTCCCCCAGACAGGGAACCAGGCCACCAGCCTCCAGTGGGTTACTTCCACCTGGTGGGGCCGAGTCCCCCACCTTGTGGAAGTCATTGTTCAGAAGCTGAGCCAGCACCCAGCTCCTCCTAACTCCTGTCCAGCTCTTCTCACCTTTGAAGGAGTGCGGTGTGAGTCTGGTGCGTCTCCAGCGTGGCAGCTCTGCACACTTGGAAAGGCTCACTCCCACCTCCCTCATTTTTTACTTTTTGGAGTAGGAAGTCCTCATTTTGCATCCTTGCACATGATGGTCTCTACCCCCTCTTCATACTTGCAGTGTCCTCTATGCGACCTCTCGGGGCCGTAGGTGTCTTTTTTAAAGTGGGTGCCCTGGCTCCGAGGCTGCAGGGTCCCACAGCTGGAAGCTGTGTATGCCCTAGACACATCGTCAGGTGCTCTTACCCCAAAGCTGGGCCTTCATGGCTTTCTTGACCCAAGGTGAGGTTAGAAACGTGTTTCAGGAAGATCTGCACTTGAAAAAACAGAGACACACCCTCTCTTGAAATCTAACTCAAGTAACAGGGACACATAAGAGGCACCTGGGGCAGGAGGGACACCTGTCCTAGCATCAGGACAAGGTCTGCAAATGCTGTGTCACAGTGACCTGTCTGGGTGGTGGTGGCCAGGAACCGGAGCCTCTAGTCTGCTACTCTCGCATCCCCCAGGGGGCGACTCAGTGGCTGCTTCTCTACCCACCTGCTGCCCTCCTCTGACCCTCAGCTCCCTGGCACCCAGCTCTGGCCACTGGTGACTCAGCTGGCCTGGGTTCTCGTCCAGCCTTTGCCAGGGTCTCACAGTGGCAGTTCCCATTGCAAACCAGCAAGGTTTACGGTGCTTTTCGTCCAAACTGCAGGTGGGCGCAGTTCACATTTTCCTGCCAGGTCGTAGGTTGCTGGGAAACCTGAGGCTCGTCTGCTTTGGTCTAGGCCCTCCTCCCCTGTGCTGAGATACGGAGGAGAGGGGGCTGTGCAGGATCAGGGGCTGTGCAGGATCAGGGGCTGCCCAGCTGTGGCTGGCACCAGGTCTGCAGGCGCACACAGGTGGGCATGCAGGCAGGTGGGCAGATGACACACAGAGCCAAGACCCTTGCACACTCCTAAAACGTGCTTCCCTTTCTCTCCGAGGTACTGTATCTCCACGCCATTCTGGAAATATTGCATTTTAATCTGGTTCATTTGTAGGGATGATCTGAAGGGAAGACATGAAAAAGAACTGTTTTGCATTTATTTTACTTTGGGGAAGAGCTGGGAGGCAGAAGAATGCAAAATAGTTTGCATAAACTAGATTAGACTGTAATTCATATCCGTCTAGGTACCCAGTAACTAGCAGAGGCTTGTGCTCTTCAGAAGCAGATCCTCTCGGTAAACCGGCTGTTTTCAGTATCTGCATTCGAGCTGGCTGGCAGCGTAGTTTGGCGTTGGTCAGTGATGGCATTCGGCCTCTCACACTCTCATGAACACAGCACTTTACCCACCACCCACGGACGGCAGGCCCTTCCCGAAAACATCACTGAGACGCGTGGTGCATACCCCAAGGCTTCTCTTCTAGTTACAAGGTGGCCCACCGCTCCCCAGGCTGCTCCACTTCCAGTTCCAAATGGCATTGCTGTGGCTTTTGCGATGGGGACGCTGCCCTTATACACAGGAGGGGTAAGGGAAAACCCGGGACTGCAAACCCCTGGCTGCCTGAGATCCTCGCTTCCCTGAAGCCTCCGGCCTAGGTGTCAGAAGCTCCATGATCCTCAGACACTGTCGTCAGACGCTGCGCTGTCTTTAGCGTGGGTTGCCTTTGTCTTTGGTTTTCTGCTTTTTATTATCTTTTGACACCTCACGAGGTAGGTTCTGTTACTACCGTGTAGTTGCATATAGGCCAGGTTCCCATGCTAGCAGGAAGCGTGGCCACCTTCAAACCCACGCGGTCCGGCCCCAGAGTCCAGGCTCACAACCTCTTGGCCTGACTCTCCGGAAGGAAAGTGTCTACACACAGAACATCCAAGCAGAGTTCGTGTTACAGATGGGTGCCATCGTGTGAAGGCTTAGCTTCCTACGATAACAGCCCTCCAGGACAAAGCCAGTCTGCACTCAGTCACCCCTTGAAGAATCTTTCTTGGATTCATGCATCCATTCACCATTTGTGCACGGCCTACTGTGTGTCCAGCCCTGTCTCCAAAGCAGGGCCAGTAATGAAGACCAGCAGGGTGTGACCGGGACTGTCATCTGCAAACAACCTGGTTGGAGTGAGGACAAGGACAGAGCAACAATGCGAGGTGGTAAATGATTGTGTGGAGGACAATGGGGCCTCGGGCAGATACCCCGCCTTGGTAAGCACAGAGGGCAGGGCACGCACGCAGAGGCGAATCCCTACAGGTGCACAGACCTGGGGGATGGAGAACAGCTGTCACTGGAGCAAAGGTTTCCTGCTTTTCCAAAGAGAAAAGATGAGACCGAGAGGGACGGGCTCCAGACTGGCCTTTCTGCAGGAGGAGCTGGGGTGATAGAGATTCAAGTCCATCTGGGAGTCACGACTTCACTCTCAACGCCCCCGACACCCACCCGGCAGGCAGGGAGAGGTCCCCACCTGCCTCAGGTCTGCCCCCTGCTGGCCGAGCCCTGCACCAGGTGGATCTGGTGACCTGGGCCCTCTTGCTGCAGCCTGCAGGGAAGACCGCACTTACCTGCACTGCTGCCTTTTGAGAGGGCCGCGCCCTCCCCAGTCCACCTCTCCCTTGGCATCAGAGCAGACTTCCCATGAGGAAATCCGGACACGCTCAGAAGCGGCCATCGCTGGGGGTCCAAGTCAGAATTAGGGGAGACACAGCCGAGATGCTCCCGTGCACCTGTTACTTGGGAGTGCTGATTCTCCACACCAGGCACAGGCCCGAGGGAGCACATGTCCCTGCTCGGCCATGGGAGGGAGAGAGGGTGTGTGTGTTCTACTTTCAGGTGGAAGCTGGGCACCCCTGCGACCAGCCACCTTTGCACTTTGCCTTGGTTCTGAGTCGCTTGGCGCTCTAGTCTAACGAGGAGTTGACTGTCTCTGGAGTTTGCTGAGAACCTAACTTCCACGTGTGTTTCAGCCTGGGGAAAAACGTGTCACTAACTAGTGACACGTGCCCTTTAAACACAGCCTGTTGCTAAAGGAGACCCTTTGGCAGATGGGCCCGGGGACTGGTGACGCTGAGGGGCCTGGTCTTAGAAACCGTCAGCTCCATGGGAAGACGGAGCTTGGTTCCCAGATGCGGAGGTGGAAGCCCTGGGGCACCGGCAGTGCTGCCATGGGCCAGGCCTCGGGCCTGTCTTGGGCTGACCTGGAGGAGCAGCTGCTGGTGGAATTGGGGAAGACCACTACCAGAGTCTGAGGGGCCGGAAGAGAAGCTTCACTGTGCCCTCTCTTACCAAAGGAAGAAATGAGTCCTCCAGGACGGTTTTACCAGTTAGGGTTCGGCTGGGCTGCGAGGAAAAGAAACTCACAAACCCGGCCTCTACCACTTCCTTCCCTCATCACTAGTCCAGAGGAAGGAGCGCTGGCCCCGGGCTTTCCTCTACCACGTCCTCCAGGGCCAGCCCCACCAGCCCCTCTACCCCTCTTGGGAGGCCCTTCTTCTCATTGCCCAGGGTGGTGCCCGGACCCCGACTGTCACCTCCAAGCTGGAAGAAGGGCCAGCTGCCCTTCGCAGAATGCTGCCCAGAGACTACAAGACACTTCTGTCCCAACTCCTCAGTGAGCATGTGGCCTCGGGGCAGCTCGTGGCTGGCTGGGAAACACGGTCTGCTCTGGGCACCACGCACCAGCTGAGAGGGCCTGTGTCTGCGCAGTGAGGCGGGGCTCTGGCACCTGCCAGCTGCTTCTTGGGCTACGTTGCCCAGGTGCTTTTCACGAGTCCTATGAGGGTCCATCTCCTTACCTGCCACTCCCTACAAGAAGAGTGGTAAGAAAGACAAGCTGCTATAGGAATAAACCTTTTAGAAGTCCCCTCTGGGACCAGGGTACTTGTCCCTAGAGGGAGCAACGGGGTAGAGCAGAGTGCAGAAACATGGACACGGCGCCACAGCAGTCCTGGGTGTAGAGCTCAGCGCGGGGGTGGTGGCCATGGTGCAGTCCTGGCCGTGGTGCTCAGCGCGGGGGTGGTGGCCATGGCGCCGGCCTGGCCGTGGTGCTCAGCATGGGGGTGGTGGCCATGGTGCATTCCTGGCCGTGGTGCTCAGCGCGGGGGTGGTGTCCATCGTGCGGCGCAGTCCTGGCCATGGATGGAGATGGCTTCTGCTCTTTCCCAGCATGGGTGGTGGCGGCCAGTCACAGTGCTGGGCTGACAATGGTCTTACGCGTTGTCTGTAATTTCTCATGTATTCATAGCTCCTTCTGGTAAGTCAACAATTCTTCATTTGCATCAATCTTCCCAAAGGATGGAAAGTTAGAGTGGTGGGGGCTGGGACGACATGCTCACAGGACACAGGCTACCTCTGGCTGTCATCTGTCCGGTCCTCAGAGTCCTCACTCCTCCCGTGGCCGCAGGCCTTTGCAATGCTGCCCTCTGGCCCAGCAGGGCTCCTCTGCCCCTGCTGGGGGACACCTAGCGAGCCTTCGGGGGTGACACCCTTGACTTCAGGACGAGGGCTGTGGCTCGGCCATGGCTTTCCCTGCGCAGACTCCTCCGCCCCACTGTACAGACGAAGGTCTACAGTCGTTTGTGATTTATTTGCTTAGACTTTGAATTGAGAACAGGCACCAGCCTGTCCCTGCCTGGCCGTGGTCTGCCCTCGGCACGCTTGGCCACCCCAGTTAGCACCGCCCAGTGCGCGCCTCGGCCCTGGAGCGCCTGCCGTCCCTCGGTGTGCTGAGCACGAGTCATTGCCTCAGGTTTCTCACAAGCCCCCTTGCAACGCAGAGTCCCCCGGTGTTCGCTCTTCAGAGGCAGGTGGTCTCGGGGGTCCTGGGAATGAGCAGGGCAACGAGCTGCAGAGTGGAGTGACACAGCTCATGCTGGGGAGCCTGAGGTCAGGGGTGTGAGTGCTGGAGACAGTGCAGGAGCCCAAGCGCACAGGAGCGAGCCCCAGGAAAGCCTGCACACAACAGCTGCCTCGGTCTGCTCACATTCGGGGACAGGGAGCCCATAGAGTGACCTCGGTCTGCTCACAAATGGGGAAAGGGAGCCCATAGAGTGACCTCGGTTTGCTCACATTTGGGGACAGAGAGCTCACGGAGCGACCTCGGTCTGCTCACATTCGGGGACAAGGAGCTCAGAGAGGCCTCAGTCTGCTCACATTTGGGGACAGGGAGTTCAGAGCAACCTCAGTCTGCTCACATTCAGAGACAGGGAGCTCAGAGCGGCCTCAGTCTGCTCACATTCGGGGACAGGGAGCTCAGAGTGACCTCGGTCTGCTCACATTCGGGGACAGGAAGCCCACGGAGCTACTCTGCTCATGGAGACTTGAGAACACCAGGGACAGCTTGGAGGCAGGAAATCAAGGTTATATGCGCTGAATACTTGAAAGCAATAAACACACTCAATGGTTATCTTCACCTGCCGTCTGTCCACCTCTAGCCGGCCCAGGTTGAGGGGTGGCAATGTGCCTGCCTCGGGGCCTTCTGAATCGAGAACTGAGTCTGTCCTGGAGGCTTGAGTCAATGGTAAAACTCCGACCTTCATGAAACATGGGGTCGCCTATTATAGAGATCCAAACTGCAAGCTCGGTTAATCCTTGTTTTCTAAAAAAAAAAAAGAAAAAAAAAAAGAAAAAAAAGAAAACGTGTACCATGTCCTGAGGTTGAAAGGCACTTGGCACCCAGCCCAAATGGCAGGGCCGAGGCGGAGGCCGCG
>NW_006159673.1:3135630-3147553 GCF_000334495.1 Tupaia belangeri chinensis | reverse complement strand
CGGGACGGGGGCTGTGGCTCGGCCATGGCTTTCCCTGCGCAGACTCCTCCGCCCCACTGTACAGACGAAGGTCTACAGTCGTTTGTGATTTATTTGCTTAGACTTTGAATTGAGAACAGGCACCAGCCTGTCCCTGCCTGGCCGTGGTCTGCCCTCGGCACGCTTGGCCACCCCAGTTAGCACCGCCCAGTGCGCGCCTCGGCCCTGGAGCGCCTGCCGTCCCTCGGTGTGCTGAGCACGAGTCATTGCCTCAGGTTTCTCACAAGCCCCCTTGCAACGCAGAGTCCCCCGGTGTTCGCTCTTCAGAGGCAGGTGGTCTCGGGGGTCCTGGGAATGAGCAGGGCAACGAGCTGCAGAGTGGAGTGACACAGCTCATGCTGGGGAGCCTGAGGTCAGGGGTGTGAGTGCTGGAGACAGTGCAGGAGCCCAAGCGCACAGGAGCGAGCCCCAGGAAAGCCTGCACACAACAGCTGCCTCGGTCTGCTCACATTCGGGGACAGGGAGCCCATAGAGTGACCTCGGTCTGCTCACAAATGGGGAAAGGGAGCCCATAGAGTGACCTCGGTTTGCTCACATTTGGGGACAGAGAGCTCACGGAGCGACCTCGGTCTGCTCACATTCGGGGACAAGGAGCTCAGAGAGGCCTCAGTCTGCTCACATTTGGGGACAGGGAGTTCAGAGCAACCTCAGTCTGCTCACATTCAGAGACAGGGAGCTCAGAGCGGCCTCAGTCAGCTCACCTTCGGGGTCAGGGAGCTCAGAGTGACCTCGGTCTGCTCACATTCGGGGACAGGAAGCCCACGGAGCTACTCTGCTCATGGAGACTTGAGAACACCAGGGACAGCTTGGAGGCAGGAAATCAAGGTTATATGCGCTGAATACTTGAAAGCAATAAACACACTCAATGGTTATCTTCACCTGCCGTCTGTCCACGTTGAAAGGCACTTGGCACCCAGCCACACTGGCAGGCCGAAGGCGCAGCCCGACGGCAGAGGTGCGAGTACAGGGTCCGCTGCCTCCTCTCTTGCCGCCCCACTGTCTTCCCTCCTCCAGGGTCTCCTCCCCCTCGCTACTTCCTTAAGGGCAGGTCCTGTCTTTCTCTAAGGTCAGATTCCTTACCTTCCAGGGATGTTTTCCCCTCGAGTGCCCCAGGACCCCCTCCTCTGTTTTATTATTTTTTTTAATTTAATTTTTCTTTAAGATTTTTTTTTAACATATGGCACGTGCATTCACTAGAGAGAAATAAACAGATAGAGGGAGAGGGAAAGTGAGAAGTCACCCACTAGGGGGGACGGCCAGGCCACAGTCCCTTCTCCATTCTCCTCCCAGGACTTGGGGCACACACACACACCCACACACACGCACGTGCCCAGCATGAATCTCAAGCCAGCAGGTCCCAGGCTCTAACCGCGGTCCGCCATGCGGGAGTCAAGCGCCTTAACCACTGTGCGACCTGGTGGCCCCCAACTCCTCTTTTTAATATTTTCCTGGGACCCTGGATAATCATTGTCATGTCTCTTTCAAAAACAAATCATCTCATTTTCCCACCAATTACCTAACTATATATATTAATAACTCCACTATTGTATACATACATCAATTAGGACTATGAATAAAGACAGAAAGTTCAAACCACGAAACATTCAAAATATAAGAAAAAGGTCCCCCAGAGGGGCTGGCGTGGACGAGTGGGAAGGAGGAGCCCCTGCAGAACTCAGGCCACCTGCGCTCCTGGAGAGGGCGGCCCGGCTCTCAGCTCCTGGTGCAGAGCCTGCGTCAGGGTGGTGTTCGCTGCGTGGTGAGGAGGAAGGAAGGAAGGACCCCTGGCTAATTTGGGTCCACGTGCGGAACCCATTTGTTCCACACTCCCAAAGCTTACTGCATCCAGAAGCCTCTTTCCTTGCCAGATGCTTCAGAAAGTGGTTTGTGGGCAAGTGCTATGAACACCCAGGCCTTGGGACCTTACCCTTGAAGTTCTGGGACTGTCCAGGTGATGGTAGTGAAAAAGAAAGCAGGGCATTTCAGCTGTGGAGGTAGCCAAATAAGTTTTGGTGTGATGTGTGGACAGACCACACTTTTAAAATTTATTTATCTTTTAGTATTGCCACAGGGCACGTATACTCACCGGGGAAAGAGAGAGAGAGAGAAAGAGAGAGAAGACACCTTCGGGGGGATGGCCACATCGCAACTCCTCCTCCATAATCCTCTGAAGATTTCAGGCATACATACTCACTCACCCAGTGTGATTTCTAAGCTACCGGACCTGGGACTTGAACCTCACAGTTGGCTGTGTGGGATCCAGCTACCTTCACCATCATGCCACCAGACTCCAGGTTTTAGAGACGCAGGTTTGGGATTTCATGAAAGTCACTTAAAACCTTCGCATCTGGGAAGTAGAGGTAACAACATCAACACTGTCTCTATAGGAACTTGAGGCTTTGTAGGAATTCATGCAGAGCGCTTACGACTTAATATCAACTCAGTAAATGACGGCTCGTCCCGTTGGAGTCACACCCTCTAGGGCCTGGGATTTTTGTGCTCTTCGTGCTGCTGGCTTCCGACGCCTGGCCCGTAAGCGCGTGCACCATTAAGTAAATCCTGCCACTTGCTTCTTTACCAAAGCCCAGCCTGGAGATGCGTCAGGTGCTTTGAATACGCTCCGGAGGCAGCTGTGCAGTGCTCCTGTCAGATCCGGCTCTGAGACTTGGCGTGCAGAGCCAGCTGCAGGTGTGTGCTGCTTACACCTCACGTGGGACACGGCAGGACATGGGGGCCCTCAGACCAGCAGCAGTGGCACCTGAGAACTTGTTCGAAATGCACGTTCTCTGGCCCACCTAGACCCTGAGTCAGACACGGGGTCAGGTGGAGTCACAGTCTGCTTTAATAAGCCCTTCTGTGGATTCGGACGTGTGCTAGGCATGAGAACCAGAACTGCTGCTGGGGCCAGCAGGTAGTCCGGTGATTAAGGTGCTGAACTCCCGTATGGTCAACTGTGGTTTGAGTCCTGGCCCTGGTGGCTTGAAAATCACTCTGGGCACATGCACGTGCCCCAAATCCCAACAGAATGGAGGAGAGGGAACTATGGCGTGGCCCTGCCCACTGTGCAGAGATTTCTCACTTTCCCTCTTTTGTATCTCTTTGTTGCTCTCTGTCTCTGGTGAGCACATATGCCCTATGGCAAAAACCAAAAGCAAACAGACAGACAGACAGACAGACAAACGGCCCTGTGCTGTGATTGAAAATGATCTGAGCACTCCATGCCTGGGATAGATGACTTGCCCCTGGAGGACACACTCCCTGGGGGGTTTAGAACATAATGTTTTTTTGGTTTTGGAGAGGTTTTTGCTATAGGGCCCGTGCTCTCGCCAGACAGACAGAGAGACTGAAAGCGAGAAATCACCTCCAGGGGGGATGGCCATGCCACAATCCCTTCTCCTCCATTCTCCTCTCGGGATCTTGGGCACGCACGCACATGCGCCAGGCATGAATTTAAGCCACCAGGTCCAGGACTCGAACTGTGGTCGACTACACGAGAGTTCAGTGACATAGCCATTAAGCTAACTGCTGGTCCTTAGAACATAATGTTTGCAGAACTTACATGCTTCACAGAGACTGAACTGAGTGGCAAATCATGAGTTTGGATGTTCCTTCAGCTTCCTGGCCTCGGCATGTGTCCTGTGAACCTGTGCTCAGAGCACACACCAGTGGCTGCCTTCACCACCGTGCCCTCCCCAGCTACACAGGGTGGACCAGGGTTGGGCGCTGGCCCGGGGACTCATCCCCAGGAAAGCCCTTGGTCCTGCTATTAACGGAGGTGTGAGCCCGGTGGCTGTAACAGAGGCCCTGCAACACAGTGGCCTAACGAAAACAGCAGTGGCTTCTTTTCCCAGACGGAGCAGCCTGCAAGCGGAGGGCTAGGCTGGAGAGCTGAGCCTGCTGTGGCGCATCGTCCGTCTCGCTGCACCCCGCCGGTGGGGACCTCCTCTGCTTGGCAGAGGCTGCAGGAGGACGTCCAGGACAAGCAGCTCTGTCTCTGAGAGGATGCTGAATTCATACCTCCCTTCCATCCGTCCTCTGTCACTCATAGTCACACGCAGCTGCAAGGCAGGCTGGGACTTGGGTGTGAGGCTACACCCATGTGCCACGTGCAGCTCAGTGTTCTCCATAAGAAGAAAAACACAACGGGCCCTGGGAGGCTGCTGGCAGCCCCTGCCTGGTCCAAAGCACTGTTCAAGTCGTGTTCTCAGGGCCCTGCTGTGGAGGCAGCCCAGCCTTCCTGTACCCTTAGATTAGACCCATCTTCCTTGGATCAGCCTGAGTGGGAACCCATTCTCTGTAGCCAAATGCTCCAGATACCAACCGTGTACCCCAGATCCCCGTGTCTTCATGCAAGTTGGAGTAAATGTGATCATGGCCACAGGCTCTGAATGAGGAAGGCTGTGCAGTCGTGAGATGAGAGGAGGTGAGGACGGCCTGAGCTAACGGCACTCGCTCGCCTCCACAGAGAGCTAAGTGCCCAGGCACACCCACCAAGTGTGCGGACGGCTTCCATTCTCCTCCTGCATTTCTAGCAGTGAGACTCCTCCCTCAGAACCCCTGGGTCCTCTGTCCCTGCCCCTGACTTCTGTATTCTGTCATTGCGGACGGATCAGGGACTCCTGGTCTCAGCTCCGCACAAGGTGTGCTTCCTCACTGGCCACATCGCTTCACTGCAGGAATCTCTGGAGTGGGGAGCTTTAGGCTGCTTGGCTCACTAGGGGCTATGGGGCCTGTGGGCAATGCCAGGCCAGCCAGTGGCTCTCCGTCCTCACCCAGAGCAGCTGTCTGGTGGAGAAATGCATCTGTTCTCTGCCTTGGCCCACCTTTCACTTAGCATGGTGGTGGCCACTGCCCAGCGGCTGAGGAGCTGTCACCAGCTCAGGGCTCCTCCTCCCAGGAGGAATGGGCAGGGCTCTGCGGTCCCTCTGTTTGTCCTGTTCCCCTTGTCTCCTCCTCTTAAGGTGGTGCTTTGACCCTGCTGTTCAAGGGCCTGCATCAGAGGGGCGGGGCTGCACCTGGTACCTTCACAAGGGCTTTGGCAGACTAAGGGTGACAAAAGACACCATCGATGGGATTCTGCACATACAAAGCCTTAGTCAGCTCAACACCTGCCTCGACTCATCTCTCCTGGATTTGCTTCGCCATGGGACAATCCTCGTAGCCCGTAACACTCCATGAAATGAGAGGACCACGACAGCCCCATGGCGTCTGTTCATGGGAGGCCTGACAGAGGGGAAGGGGCCACAGGGGAGGCACCTTCAAATGAGCGGCCGGGCACTCCTCCACTGAGCTGGGAAGGGTGGATGTCACAGCTGCAGTGAGAAGGGAAGGTGAGCTCACTTCCCAGGTTACTAACAACGACCACGTGCCGCATCAAAACTGGCTTCCACACCTGCAGGTAAAGAGGCTCCATTCACTTCACTAATGAGAGGTCTTCAAAAGCTCGCGGAGAACGCAGATTGCTATGCACGGATTTCAAAATTTCTTTGCGTGGAAATACATTTGTACTTTAATTCCATTCTCCCACGAACACTTTGAAGTTCCCTCGTAGGGATACCTTGGCCAGAAAGGAAAAGCTTTTGGTGCACTCACGTGCCTTGTTAGGAGACGCAGAGAGGAGGGGGCGCCAAGAGGGCCGAGCTCTGCCACAGCCTTACTGCCTGTCTGTCTCCAGGGGAGCACTGTGTTCTGCCTGGATTTAGCTTTACTATCGGATTTAAAATTTAAAAAAAAGAAGAAGACAAAAGACAATGTTTGAAGGGCTTAGTAAGCACCTAGATGGAAGACGAGGTGGGCCATGCACACGAGCGTCCGCGCCAGCTGGGCCCGGACAGTGCGTGGACCGTGTCCTGGGTGGCCGCTTTCATCCTGCTTCTGCCTTGTCTCTCAGAGGCACACCCCACGCCCCCACGTCGTCACTGAACCTAAGGCCGGGATGGGCCTTTAGAGATGGTCTTTCTCGTTTTATGGCGGAAGAGAATACCTTGTGCTGCTTCCCTTTGAGGCCCAGTGCTGCGCGGGGCACACAGTAGGGGCTTACTCCACAGTGCCTGGAAAAGGCTGAGCACCCTCCTGGTGCTGCCCCGGCTCTCGCGCACCTGTGAGCAGCCGTGCACCTGACCTCGGGCCAACCGGGCTGCGACCGTGCAGGCCTAATCTCTCCCACGGCCGTCTTGCTCCCAGGGGCTTTATCCACCCAAGTCACCTTGGCATGGCTGAGTCTTCGCTTCAGTGCAGTTGGAGGAAGACACTGCGATGGCCTCCCAGTGACACCGCAGTGGTGACGAGCAGGGCCAGTCCGAGGCTCTGACTCGGTGCCGCTTGCTCATGTGTGCACCGGCGTGGCCTGGGTGCCCGCTCCACGCCGGGATTCCAGGCTGGCTTTGTGGGTGTGCGGCCTGTGCCCCGGCACCAGGAGAGCTGGGAGGACCTCGGGTGTGGCTCGTGCTCTTCTGACCCCTCTTGAAACCCTCAGTCACTTTTTTTTTTTTTGAGAAAGTTTTTTTTCTGCTATAGGGCATGTGCGCTCGCCAGAGAGACAGAGAGATAGAGAGATAGAGAGATAGAAACTGAGAAATCATCCCCTAGGGGGGATGGCCATGCTGCAATCCCTTCTCCTCCATGCTCCTCTTGGGATCTTGGGCACGCACGCACACGCGCCCGAGGTGAGTTTAAGTCACTGGGTCTGGGACTCGAACCATGGTCGGCTACATGGGAGTTCAGCAACATAGCCATTACGCCAACTGCTGGTCCCTTCAGTCACCTTTTGACAAGCACTCTGCATGTTCCTCCCGTGCTGGACCTTGAAAATGACACGGCAGAGCCTCTCTGGTTTCTGTGTGAGCGTTTCCTTTGCCCCCACATGCTCAGTCCTCATCCCTGGGAAGAGATGTCACCTGCCCTCATCTCAGTGGGGTCTAGACATTTGTCAGACCTTCAGAATAAGAAGCGAGTCATTGCTCAAAGTCAGCGACTTTCTCATGGGTGCCTGTGAGCCGATGGGCTGGGGAGTGTCGGCCACTGCCTGGCGGGTGTGACTCCGACTTCACAGACGGGGCTGAGGCGGGTGCAGGGCCACAGGGCTCACACGCCCAGTTGTGTCTTGTCGGACTCAAGCCCCAGTCCACTTCAGACCTTTGCCACCAGGCCTCGCCACCTCGCCCGAGAGCCTGGCATCGCCCCAGAGGACAGGGCCATCGCCCGCAGTCCTCACGCCTCCCTGTCGCAAAGCACCTGTGGGTGGCTGGGTGGACGACGTGACACCAGGCAGGCTCTCCTGCTCGGGCTTTCAGTGTAGACCACTTGCCCAGGACCACCTGGAGAGCCAGAGAACAGTGGCATCATTGCTGTCACCGTGACAGGCTGGGGAGGCACTGGGTGCTCCGGGGCAGACCTCGCCAGCACACAGCCAGGCCCTGCGGCAGCCTGGCCGCCAGGTCCCAGAGGACAGCAGCCCTGGACCTTTGGGTCACTCCTCTTTGCACACGCCTGCTGGGCACCGCGGTGCTGCGGTGACAGAATGGGAAAGGCACAGCCCTGCCTCCAGAGTGCGCAGGTGGCCAGAGGGGCGGGCTCTTCGGCTCCCAGCCCCTGCCTTTCACCAGCCCTGGTCCTCAGGCTGAGGAGTCGGGGGCTTGGGCAAAGTTAGGAGCTGGGTGACGCCCATCTCAGGTGTGGCTGAGCTCGCTGGCGTGCTCCCTGGTCGAGTGGCCCCCCCTGTGCCTGCCATAATTTGCAGCCCTGGTTTAAGTGCAGGTGCTGCCCGTGCAATGCCACCCTCCATGGCAGCAAATCGAAACACAGTTTGGATAGTCGACCAGGAGAGCTGAGTCGCAAAGGAGCTGAGCCCTGGGCTCCCAGCACTACCTGGCTGTAGGGCTTGGCCACACCACTGATTGTTAAGGAGCCAGTGGGACAGGAAGGCCGAGATTACGCTCAGCAAATGCAGGAACGGAGCACAGTGCTGTGTATGTTTCCATGGTAACAGTGGCAACAGCTGATATTTATAGACACTATCTCCAAGGAGCTCAAAGCACTTCACAGACGCATTATCTCTGTCCTACAGGAGAGAGAGAGAGAGAGAGAGGTGGAGAGAAGGAGGGAAGGAGGAGGGAGAGGACGGGGCAGAGGCCGGAGTTGGGGCGGGAGGATGTGGCGTGCTGTCACAGTTCACAGATGGCACAGAGTGGGCAAGTCGGCGGCCCACGGTGGCAGGAGCTGTGACAGATGGTAGGTGGACACACGGAGCTCGCAGAACTCCTGGAACCGTGCTGTTGGCCTGGGCAGATGTCAGGACTGAGTCAGCTCCACTCAGTGTCCTCTGGTGATCAGATGACTCTGGGGACATCAAAGGCAGTTCGGCTCAGCTACTGTTGATGGGGAACACGGGGCGACTCTCACATGGAGATGTGGGGACAACATGGAAAGCCAGGCAGTCCCACCAGAGCTCCTGCGACGCTGAGCAGCACCTGGGACCTGCGGTGTGGATCCGAGTCACTCGAAGGCTGTGCCCTTTGCCAGGCCAGGCCTACCCTGCTCTGTGCGGAACACTGGGCGTAGGTGAAGCTGTGTCCTCGGGGGGGCCTACGCACGGTTGCTGGGAATGGCTCTCCTACCCGACGGCCGTCTGTCTGTGCCAGGGCAGGCTGACTCTGCTCCTCACTTCTCACCCTTGCCCTCCTTCGAGCTCCTTCCTCACCTCCACCTGGCTTGCCATCTAGCCTTTGGAAAATAGGAAGGACATGCTCTTAGAAAGAGAGTCACTTTCTGCAGAGCCATCGGTGAACCCAGCAGCTGTCCCCATGGCAACCTCGGAGCTGAGGTGTCCCTTCCGTGGTCCCTGAACCCACCATGCCGGTTTCTCCCAGCCAGGGCCTCAGTCTAAGCACAGGATGAGCCTCCTGCCGCTCAGGTCTCAGGAACACTGGCCGAGGGGTGGTAGTTAGAGCAGCTGAGCCCCAGAAGTGTGGATGTCTGATTTACGATAGAGCTCTGACACCAGAAGCACAAAGCAATCCTGCTCAGGCTGGTGTGGGGAGAGTGGCCAACGAGGCCGCCTGCTGCCTGAACCCCCTGTCAGGCACTTGCCTGCCTCCGTCAGCAGCAGAGGCTCAACCACACAGGAGGGTCTCACCCAGATCTGGAGGGCCTGGGAATGCCAGACCCTCCAGGTTGGGCATCTGTCCCTGAGAGGCCCATGTCCCGCTCAGCCCCTGGCCCAGGACTCCCGGGGAAAGGGGCCTGTGTGGCTGGCGCTCAGTCCCAACCCTCGCACCCTGTCTTGGGCTTACCTCGTCCTCAGGGCCCTTGTGGACACCAGGCCCCACCCATCCCACAGCCAGCTCCTGGGAGGTACTTACCTGCCCATCTCGGTGCCGTCGCTATGGCAACGGCTTATGTTGACAGGAGCTTCTACATGCCAGGTGTGTAAAAACATGACCCGGAGGTTTACTTTTGGATTAAAATGAATATTCTGATTATTAAAGTTCAAACTAAAGGGACCAGCAGTTGGTGTAATGGCTACCTCGCTAGACTCCCATGTAGTCGACCATGATTCGAGCCCCAGACCCAGAGGCTTAAAACTCATGCCAGGCGCATGTGCGTGTGTGCCCAAGATCCCGAGAGGAGAAAGCATTGCAGAGTGGCCATTCCCCAGAGGGTGATTTCTCGCTTTCTGTCTCTCTGTCTCTCTGTCTTTCTGGCGAGTGCATGTGCCCTATAGTGAAAACTTCTTCAAAAAAATTTTTTTTTCAAAAAAACAAGTTCAAACTAAAAAGACGTAAGTTATTTTAGTTGACTTATACATGTAAATTTTTTTTTGAGAGTTTTTTTCGCTATAGGGCGAGTGCGCTCGCCAGACAGAGAGAGACAGAGAGACAGAAAGCGAGAAATCACCCCCCAGGGGGGATGGCCACGCTGCAATCCCTTCTCCTCCATTTTCCTCTCGGGATCTTGGGCACACACGCACACACGCCTGGCGTGAGTTTTTTTAAACCACCTGGTCTGGGACGCGAACCACGGTCAGCTCTGTGGGAGTCCAGCGACATAGCCATTACGCTAACTGCTGGTCCCACATGTAATATTTTTTAGGCTAGCAGAGTTTAGCAATCACTTCCAAAGGGTCTATGGATAAAGTTAGTTACTTTCCAATAGTTTAAGTGTGATTATAAATTATCTCTATCTGCTTATGTCATATATTTATCTAGAACAACAAACAACTTTCTGGAGTATATCAAAACTTGTATATATTGAAGCCCTAAATATATAAATATAGGGCTCTAAATTTCTTATTATATCCTAATAAACATAGTAATAACTCAAAATCATAAAATCCTGCCTCAATTACTCAGCTGTATTTTAAAGTGTGTTTTGTGAGGTTTTCACTATAGTAGGTCCAATTCCCTTAAAACTGTAAACACACGAAATAACAAATACGCACATAATTTTTCTTACTACAAAATTCCCAGCACTGTGATCTGATGCTCTGAAAGGCAGGAGTTGGTGTCAGAGCTTCCTGACTCGATTCCTCACCATGGGCAACGCCAAGCCCTCAGGGTGGCTTGCAAGGCCTGGCTCCTAAACCTGGCTGCACATACTAGATCCACAGGAGCCTTTTTTTTTTTTTTTAGAGGTTTCTTCTGTAGGACGCATGCGCTCACCAGAAAGACAGAGAGAGACAGAGAGACAGACAGCGAGAAATCACTCCCCAGGGAGGATGGCCACGCCACAATCCCTTCTCCTCCATTCTCTTCTCAGGATCTTGGGTACGCACGCACACTCACCCAGCATTGAGTTTAAGCTACCGGGTCCAGGACTCAAACCATGGTAGACTACTTGGGAGTCCAGGGACATAGCCATTACACTAACTGCTGGTCCCAACAGGGGCCTATTTTAAAGATTCTGGTGACTTCCAGTTTCGACCTTGGACCAGCTGGATCGGAATCTCGGGAGTGAGTCCCTCGGGACCGTCCTTCATGGAGGTGCAGCTGACACCCTCCACCTACTGAAAACGCACAACTAGACGGCCCGTGAAACCACCCTGCTGTCGAGGCAGTGGCCACACTTATTGCACCAAAAGCTTTCAAGTTTCTTTGCGTCCCTGGTACCCTCTCCCCTGCCTCTACTCCAAGCACCAATGAGCTGCTTTCTGTCGCTACAAGTTAATTTGCGTTTTCTAGACTTTTATATAATCATGTGCTCATTTTTTAGAAGTCTGGCCTCTTTTACTTGGAGTAGTTATTTCGAGATCTGTCCATGTTGTTGCATATATCATGGTTCTTTTCTTTCCTTTCCTCTTTATTTCTCTAAGGGTTTTGCCATATGGTGCATGTGCTCACCAGAGACAGAGGGAAAGTGAGAAATCACCACCCAGGGGGATGGCCATGCTACAATTTCTTCACCTCCATTCTCCTCTCAGGACTTTGGGTACGTGCATACATGGGGCCTCTGTGACTTTCAAGCCACTAGGTACCAGACTTGAACCGTGGTCAGTCATGTGGCAGTGTAGAGCCCCAACCAGCACACTACCTGCTGGCTCTGATGAAAGCAGGCATTTTCCCTTAAGCTCACTTTTGCCCTCACTGCAGCCAGATTGGGACCAGCCAGCCAAGCCCTGCAGTCCGGGATGCGCCCAACATCCTGTTGGAACGAGCTGGGTTCTACCAGCTCAGAGACCAGGCTTGGCTTCTGTAAGTCCAGCTCAGGGTGGTCCCCAGGATGGTGCTCGGTGCCTGGCTGTGACACTCATTCAGACTCCCAGGACCTAGGGAGAACTCCCACTGAGCCTCAGGATCCCTGATGCACCTCCCATTGTGTAAGACCCTGGGCCTGGGAGCTGGGCAGGGGGGTGGGCGCCCAGTAACAGGAGAGCGGCTGCCCACCCAGC
>NW_006159673.1:3123211-3135340 GCF_000334495.1 Tupaia belangeri chinensis | reverse complement strand
GCCCCCGGCCCTCCCCTGCGGCTCTGCCCGCCGTGGCCGCTGGTCCTCCTGCCAGATTTCTGTCCTGGGCGCTGGAGTCAGACAGGCTGGTACAGACCAGGCTCTCAGCCCCCTGCTGCTTACTTGCCAAAAATATTTCTGCAGCTGGAATTCAATTTGGAAAATGTTTTACAAATAGAATTCCTCGGAGAATATTTAATTTCCCTGATCAAAGCAGGATGGACTCTTCTCCCAGTGCTTAAGGAAACGTGGATCCCAAACGATTACTCTCAGTCCTTGGGCTCATCCCAGTCCCTTCATCCAGGCACCTTTAAAACTAGCAATGACTCACACATGAGGATGCTGAGAGTGACAGGAACACTCACGTCTCCACTTGGGACTTCTCACTTCCCCAGGGCTTTGAATTTGATTCCTCTTGTCATTTACTCCCTAAGAAGTCCAGTTCTCAGCAGCCATCAGAGCTGCTTTGAAAAGTGTAACTTTTAAAGAAATACTCAAATCTTTAAAAGGCAAGAAGGGAGTTATTTATATCCAGTTCTACAACATTATAGTAAGATGTAAAAAAAAAAAAATGTTTTCTGTAGAGTGTGAGTGGAGACAGAGAGCAAGGGGTGGTGAAGCACCTCCCAAGGGGCGGTCCCTCCGCAATCCCTTCTCTTCCTTTCTCCTCTCAGGATTTTGGGCATGCGCACTCATGTACCCAATGTGTTCTTCAAGCCACTGGGTCCGGGACGCAAACTGTGCGGTTGGCCATATGGAATCTAGCCGCCTTCACCACCATGGCATTGGCTGGCTTAGATTTTTAATAAAAAAAAGTTAACGTGCTTGTTTTCTGTAACATTTTAACTTTTTTTTTTTTTTGGAGAGATTTTCACTGTAGGGTGCGTACGCTCGCCAGACAGACAGAGAGACACATAGAGACAGAAAGCGAGAAATCACCCCCCAGGGGGGATGGTCACGCCGCAATGCCTTCTCCTCCATTCTCCTCTCGGGACCTTGGGCACGCACGCACACGCGCCCGGCGTGAGTTTTAAGCCACCGGGTCCGGGACACGAACCGCGGTCGACTGCGTGGGAGTCCAGCGACATAGCCATTACGCTAACTGCTGGTTCCCTGTAACATTTTAACTTTTAAAACCTGCCTAGGATGGGCCACCTGGTGGCATGGTAGTGAAGGCAGCTGGATCCCACATGGCAGACTGCACACAGTTCGAGTCCCAGACCCAGCAGCTTGAAGAACATGTCAGGAACATGTGTGTGCATGTCCAACATCTCAGAAGGAGGATGAAGGAGGGATCAGCAGATGGTGTAATGGTTACATTGCTGGACTCCCCCATGGCCAACCCCACTTTGAGTTCCGGACCTGCTGACTTGAAACTCACACTGGGCGTCTGTGTGAGCATGCCCAAAATCTGGAGAGGAGAATCGAGGAGAAGGAATTGTGGTGTGGCTGTTCCCCCTGGGGAATGTTTCTCGCTTTCTGTCTCTGTCTGCTCATGAGCCCACGTGTCCTATAGCAAAAATTAAAATAAAATAAAACCCGCCTAGGATGTGAAATACTTAACAGTATTCTATCCGGTACAGAATAGCTACAGATATGGATTTTTTTTTTCTGTGCCATGTAACTGTTACGTTTGTGTTCATAATAACAATGACCCTCCTTTGAGAATGCTTGTTAAACATATACGGTAAAGAAAGCTCGATTACTCCTTGATTCTTTTTTCTTAAACGTTTTTTATTTTATTATTTGTTTCTTCCCTGAGAGAGAGGCAGAGCGGCAGGCCCTGTCATCTATCCGTGCTGTTCTCTACCTCCAGGTCCCGGGTATGTGCATACTCCCACGTGTTCAGGGAGGTCCTGGGATGTGAACTCAGGACCTTTCCCATATGGATCCGGTTTCGCTACCACTGCACTACTACCTGGCCCTGATTCCTCTTTGGTTTTTAAATTAAATGATAGGTTATTTTCCATAAAGCAAAAATCATAAAGCACTTTTTCTTACAAGGACTGTTGGAATGAGCAAATAAATTGCTAAGAAAAAATTGAAAAATAGCAAAGATTTCATGGTTGATTTGTTGTTGGCGGATATTGGCCTTTTATGGACTTAAATCTTATAGGTCTACAAACGAATAGGTTGAGGGCCAGGTACAGAGTGCAGGATCCCAGCATTTGGAACGTGAACTGTTCTGAGAGTCAAGAGCAGTGAACTCTTTTTTCCTGTTTTAATTTGCCAGAGAACATATGTGGTTGCCAGAGAGAGAGAGAGAGAGAGATGCAGAGAGAGAGCAAGAGAGGCAAAGTGAAAAAGCACCCTCGTGGGGAATGATCACACCACAGTCCCTTCTCCGTTTCTCCTCTTTTTGAGATTTTGGCCATGCACAAACACACACCTGGCGTATTTCTCAAGAGTGGGGTCCAAGACTTGAACTGTGTAGTCCATCATGTGTAATCCACTCACCTTAACCACTACACTGTCAGGCTCAAGACATGAATTCTAATGCCTCCTTAGTTGTTAAAAGCTGGACTTAAGCAAAAGATGGAAATAAACCTATCTAGAGCCCAATGTCCATAAAACAAGAATTCTAGTAGCCAATCTAATAAGTTTCTTATAGCCTAACTCTTCTAGATTTGGTAGATAGAAATACAGCCAGTCCATTAATTAACACCAGAAGCTCACATAAAAGTAATAAGTTTGTAAGTAGCACATGCTGTCACCAGGTGAAGGTGCTAGGCCATGTGCTTCAAATGACAGATTTATCTCCTACATGTGGTGTATTTGAAATACGCAATACTTCTACTCTATTACTGTAAAACAAATATCTGTTTAAACACTGCTAGCTAGAGTCAGGATCTGATACTATCACTGCAGGTGTTTCCTAGCTGGGCAGCTCACCCAGGGCCCTGGCGATAGCAAGGCTGAGCAGTTCTGGGCCACTAAGATCATGAAATAACCTTGGTTAGTCAGAAAAGAA
Organism: Tupaia belangeri chinensis; assembly: GCF_000334495.1. Taxonomy (NCBI): domain Eukaryota; kingdom Metazoa; phylum Chordata; class Mammalia; order Scandentia; family Tupaiidae; genus Tupaia; species Tupaia belangeri. Next base: position 3,132,369 of record NW_006159673.1, on the reverse strand, counting down.
TCATTTCTCTGCTTCTCCTAAGGGTAGAGTGCTTTGCAGAAAGATCTTAGGCATTAACGGTTTAACTAGACTTTTACTACAAGTGTAAACATTATAGCACATTTTTTTAATAAAGAGATTTTAGGTAGTTTTCTTTGATTAAAATCAATTACTTGGGGGCTGGCAGGTGGTACCATGGCTGAGACAGTTGGACTTCCACATGGCTGACTGCAGTTCTAGTCCCAGACCTGGAGGCTTGCTTTCTCACCTTCCTTCTCTCTCTCTCTGTTCTCTCTGGTCAACTTCAAAAATAATAATACTAATAATAATAACAGTGGATAAAGTTTTTTAAAAAATCAATCAATCGGCTTTAGTAGGTGGTGTGGTGGTTAAGGTGGCTGGATCCCACGTGGCTGACTGCATGATTGAAGTCCTGAACCCAGTAGCTTGAAAGACATACTGGGAGTGTGCGTGCATGTATCCCAAATCCTGAGAGAATGGAGAGGGATTGCAACAGGTGCCCCCTCCTGGGGAGAGCATTCTCATTTTGTTTCTCTCTCTCTCTGGTGAGCCCATGACCTATAGCAAACAAACAGGAAGTCGATTCATTAGTTTTTTAAGTTGCAACTTCGACCTTACATAAAATCGTCCTTCGTGGCTCACAGTGTGGCTTTTCAAAGCATACATGCAGTGTGTAATAATCAGTCGAGGATGGAAACGCACTCATCTCCTTTGACACTGAACATCCCATGGCTTTTTTTTTTTTTTTTTGGAGAGATTTTCGCTATAGGGCGCGTGCGCTCGCCAGACAGACAGAGAGAGACAGAGAGACAGAAAGCGAGAAACCACCCCCCAGGGGGAATGGCCATGCCGCAATCCCTTCTCCTCCATTCTCCTCTCGGGATCTTGGGCACGCACGCACACGCGCCCGGCGTGAGTTTTAAGCCACCGGGTCCGGGACACGAACCGCGGTCGACTACGTGGGAGTCCAGCGACATAGCCATTACGCTAACTGCTGGTTCCCCCATGACGTTTTCTTAGTGACATTTTTTACTTTTAAAAACTGCCTAAGAAGTGCTGATTTGAGATCTCCTATCTGGAAATGCTTGCTTGTTTTTATTATGGCATGCTGTGTGTTAAAATAAGAGCATTAAGAGTCATGAGGTCACACAGTGTAAAGGCTGTCAGGAGAGAAGACCCTTAAGAGAAGTCTGCGGAGGGCCCGAGGTTAACTCTCACGACCTTCAGTACCAAGATTATAACATGTGGCAAGTGGAGACCGAGAAGGACATTGGGAAATGTTTAGAGGACATGACAGTCTGGTATGAAAGCGTCACTTGGCATCGAAACCTGCCTTAAGCACACAGACCTACCGTGTTGACTTTGGCAATGCATCCACCTCGCCGGCCAATAAAACGAACTGAAGTTGAAAACCGAATTAAGTGCACAGCCCTGTCCTCTCCACCTCTCCTTCCACGTGGGCTGTGATCAGAAGCCGAATGTGGCTAGACCCTCTTCCCTGCACCCAGCCTTGCCCTCCTCTCTGTCAGTACCTGGGCATCCTGGCCCTGCTGGCAGGCGGGTAGCCTGAGGAAGTCACCCTTCCTGGCTCTCCACATCCGTAGGCACTTGGTGCACTTGGTGTCTGTTTAAGGAAAATTAAGCTTGTATTTACTCTGCAAAGTGTACTCAGTCATGTTCTGTCTACAGATCTATGTGTGCCTAGTTAATTCAGTTTTGCAGAAAAAAGTTAACACGGCTCCAGCGAAACAGACGAGCAGCTGGGAGATGTCCCAGCACCGGCCTGGGTAAGCACAGACGGAGGGAGGGTGGGGGGAAAGACGGAAAGAATGCCCCCAGGACCAAGCTCACTGTCTACCCTTCTGAAACTACATGTATAAAATGCTGCTGCTGCTTAAGACCAATGCATAGTAATGCTAATTGTGCCATTTTCTGTGTATTTTTCTTACCTTCCTCTATTAATATGGTATGAAAAACTTTCCATGTTGATAAATATTAATTTACACCATCATTTTAATATTCACCATTTGTATACATTCTTATACACTTATTTCATGAATATGCTATCAGTAGACACCAAGTTGTTTTGAACTTTTTTTATTTAAAAAAATTAATTTATGCTTTCCTCTGCATGGCTTAAAGATACTATTTACCATGTCTTTTCATTATTATTATTACTACTTTATACATTTAATCACATATATATCATTTCACTTATAAAAAGAATTTACCCAACATGAAATACACCTCAGACCAGGATACTATACATGCTGTCATCCACACATAATAAACCATTTCTGTGTCACACTAATGTCTTACCTCTCCATTTTTCCCCCTAACTTCCTCCCCTATACTCTTCCCTTCTCCCACACTGTCTCTAGTGTCCATAACTATTTTCAATGCTTTTATGTCCTCAATCTTCCAGTCTCTACCATAGAGTGTGAGCAGTCAGTATATGTTAAATGGAGACACATGTCTCTCTTTCATAGCCTGACTTGGTTCACTCAGCAATAAATCTTCCATGTTTCTCCACTTTCTATCAAATGCCGGGGTCTTGTTGCTTTTTATGGCTGAATAGTATTCTATGGAGTATACGTGCCACATTTTTTCAATCCATTCTTCTGTTCATGGACATTTGGGTTGGTTCCACGCCTTAGCAATTGTGAATAATTCTGCAATAAACAGATGTGGCAAGCACTTTTCCAACTGAAAATTCTCCTGTCCTTTGCATAGATACCCAGGAATGGAATTGCTGGATCATATGGTAGCTCTATTTGTAGGTCTTTGAGGAACCTCCATACTGTTTTCCACAATGGCGAACCAATTAACATTCCCACCAACAATGTAAGGGTTCAGTGGTATCTCATTGTGGCTTTAATCTGCATCTCTCTTATGATGAGGGGAATTGAGCATTTTTTCATATGCTTTTTGGCTGTTCATATGTCTTCCTTAGAGAGTTTTTTGTTCAACTCTTTTCTCATCTTTTTGTTTTATTTTATTTTGAGAGAGAGATTTTTTGCTATAGGGAGCATGCACTCACCCAATAGACAGAGAGTGAAAAATCACTCCCTAGTGGTGATGGACACACTGCAATCCCTTCTCCATTCTCTTCAGGCTCTTGGACATGCATGTACACACACCTGGTGTGAGTTTCAAGTCATCAGGTCCGAACTGGTGACAATGTGGGAGTCCAGCGACATAACCATTATGGCACCTGCTGGTCCCTTTCTCATCTCTTAATTGGGCTAATTAAATTGGATTAGTCAGTCTCTTATCTGAGGCAAAGTTTACAAAAATCTTCTTCTATTCTGAGGGTTGTCAATTCCCACTAATTACTGTGTCTTTGGCTGTGTAGAAATTTCTTAATCTGATGTAATCACACTTGTCTATTTTGGGAATTATTGCCTGTGCTTTGGGGATCTTATTTAAGATGTCTTTGACTACCTCAATGTCTCTCAGAGTTTTCCCTGTGTTTTCCACCAGTAGTTTTATAATTTGAGGTCTTAGATCTTTGATCCACTTGGAGTTGATTTTTGTTAATGGTGAAAGATGGGGGTCCAGTTTCATCTTTCTCCAGGTAAATACCCAATTTTTCCAGCACCATTTGCTAAAGAGGTTTTCTTTTTCCTATTGGATTGACTGGTAACCTTAATCAAGGATCAGTAAGCTATATGTTTTGGAGTTTATTTCTGGGGTCTTTATCCTGTTCCATTGTTCCACCTGTCTGTTTTTCTGCCAATGCCGTGCTGTTTTGATTATCACCACTTTATAACATATTTTGGGGTCAGGAAGTGAGATAACACCCATTCTACTCTTCTCACAAAGGATTACTTTGGCAATATTGGGTTTTTTATGATTCCAGACATGTTAAGAATGTCTCTGGTAATTTGATTGGAATTGCATTAAATACGTAAATAATTTGGATAGAATTGGCATTTTGATTATATTAATTCTTCTAATCCAGGAACATGGGATGTCTTTCAACTTCTTTGTATCATTTTCAATATCTTTTTAAAGATTTTCATAGTTTTTCTTGTAAAGTTCTTTGGTTAGATTTATCCCTAGGTATCTTTCTTCAGTTCTACCTCAGCCAACTTAGTGTTTGTATATAAAAATGATATGGGTTTTTGGATGTTGGTTATGTATCCTGCCACTTTACTGTATTCATTTATTACTTTGAGAAGATTTTTCATGGATACCTTTGGGTCTTCTATGAATACCATCATGTCATCTGCAAATAAAGACATTTTTAACTCTTCTTTATTTCAATGCCTTTTATATTATTCTCTTGTTGTGATTGCATTGGCTAGGACATCCAGCACTATATTGAAAAGGAGTGGAGAAAGTGGGTAGTCTTGTCTTGTGCAAATTTTTAGTGGAAACGTTTTCAGTTTTTCCTCATTCGGTATAATGTTAGCTATAGGTTTTTCATATATGGCTTTTATTGTGTTGAGAAATTACCTATGCCAATTTTGCTAAGAGTTTTAATCATAAAAGGATGTTGTATTTTATCAAATACTTTTTTTGCATCAATTGAAATGATCTTATGGGTTTTTTTAATCTTTCTTTATATTAATATGGTGTATTATGTTTATGGTTTTGCCCTTGCGTCCCTAGAATAAATCCTACCTGGTCATGATGAACAATCTTTTTTATATGTTGTTGAATACAATTCACAAGTATTTTTTTTTTTGAGAAGTATTGTATCTATATTCATCAGAGATATTGGTCTGTAGTTTTCCTTGTTTGCCGTGTCATTATCTGTTTTGTGAATGAGGATGATAGAGGCTTCATAAAATGAATTTGGGAGGATTTCTTCCTTTTGGATCTTTAGAAATAGTCTGAGTAGAATGAGGGGTTATCTCTTCTTTAAAAGTTTTGTAGAATTCAGAAATGAAGCCATCAGGAGCTGGGGTTTTCTTTGTTGCAAGGTTAGTTATTACTGGTTCTTGTTATGGGTCTATTCAGGTGTTCTGTGTCCTCCTGATTCAATCTTGGTAGATTACATGTGTCCAGGAATTTGCCCATCTCCTCCAGGTTCTTTTGTTTGTTGGCATACAGTCACTCATAGTATCCTGTAATCATGTTTTGTATTTTCTATTGTGTCTCTTTTAATATTGCTTGTTTCATTGTGAATTTGATTAATCTGGTTCCTGTCTGTCTTCTTAATCAGTCTAACTAATCCTGTGTCAATTTTGTTGCTCTTTTCAAAGATCCAGCTTTCGCTTTTATTTACTTTCTGTATAGTTTTCTTTAAATGTTCTATTTCATTTATTTCTCCTTTAATCTTTATTATTTCTTTTCTGCTGACATTTTGGGATGTTTTTGGTTTTTCCAATTCTCTGAGGCATGATGTTAGGTTGTCTATTTGCCACTTTTTCATCTTTTTCTTATGCGCACTAATTGCTATGAATTTCCCTCTTATGACTGCTATTGTGGCTTTCCATAGATTATGGAATGTCATGTACTCATTATCTTTCCATAAATCTATTGATTTCAGGCTTAATTTCTTTAGTTGTTGAGAAGTCATTCAGGAGTAGGTTGTTTTGTTTCTATGTGTTTGCGTATTTTCAAGGATTTTCCCTGAAATTAATATCAAGTTTAATTCTGTCATGCTCAGAGAAGATGCTGGATATAGTTTCTGTATCTTTAATCTGTAAGGGCTTGATTTGTTCCCTATAATATGGTCAATTTTGAAAAGTTTCCATGAAGGGTTGAGAACAATTTATCTTTCGTGGCCTTTGGGGGGAAAGTTCTATAGCTGTCTGTCAAGTCCATTTGATTTTTGGTATTGTTTAGGTCTTACATCTCTTTGCTTATTTTTTGCCTGTAAGATTTATCTAAAGGAAATAATGGGGTGTTGAGATTGCCAACAATTATAATGTTGCAACCTATCTCTCCTTTTAGATCTAACAGTCTTTCCTTCATCTGTTTGGGGGCTCCTGAGTTGAGTGAATAGATACTTATAAGCATTATGTCTTCTTAATGAACTAACCCTTTTACTACTGTATAATGCCATTCTTTGTCTCTTCTCACATTTTTTGTCTTAAAGCTTATTTTGTCTGAAATCAGTATTGAGATTCCAGCCCTTTTTTGATTTATGTTTGCATGGAATACCTTTTTCCAGCCCTTCAGTTTTAGTCTATGTATGTCTTTATGCCTGTTTTTTTTTTTTTTTGAGAGGTTTTTGCTATAGGATGTGTGCACTCACCAGAGAGACAGAGAGACAAAAAACGAGCAACCATCCCTGAGGGAGGATGGCCACACCCCATTCGCTTCTCCTCCATTCTCCTCTTGGGATTGGGCACACATGCACACGGACCCAGTGTAAGTTTAAGTCACCCGGTCCAGGACTTGAATCACGGTTGACTGCATGGGAGTCCGGCGGCATAGGCATTACATTAACTGTTGTTCCATTATGTCTATTTTTTTTTATACGTTCAGTCAGTCTGTGTCTCTTGATCTGAGAATTTAATCCATTAACATTCAATATTATTATCAATATTTATAGACTTGTTCTATCATTAAGTTAGCCATTTTCCTGTTTGTTGTTTGTTATTTCTGTCTGTCTGATTTTAGCTTTCCTGGTATACCACTCCCTTCAGATCTTCTTTTTTTTGGGGGGGAGTAGGTTTTTAACTATAGGGTGTGTGTGCTCGCCAGACAGACAGAGAGAGACAGAAAGCGAGAAATCACCCCCCAGGGGGGATGGCCACACCACAATCCCTTCTCCTCCATTCTCCTCTCGGGATCTTGGGCACACACGCACGCGTGCCTGGTGTGAGTTTAAGCCGCCGGGTCCGGGACTCAAACCGTGGTCGACTATGTGGGAGTCCAGCGACATAGCCATTACGCTAACTGCTGGTCTTTCCCTTCAGATCTTCTTGAAGATCTGGTCTGGTGTTAGTAAATTCTTTCAGGTTTTGTTTATCTGAGAATGTTTTTATCGTTTCTTCCCATATGAAGGATAATCTTACTAGGTATACTATTCTTGGTTTAAGTTGTTTTTCGTTTAACATTTTGAATATATTTCCCCATTCTTTCTCTGCCTGAATTGTTTCTGATGAGAGATCCAATGTTAACCTGATGGGATAGCATTTGTAAGTAACTTGATGTTTCTCTCTTGTCAGTTTTAGTATCTTGTCTTTGTCTGTGGTCTTTGCCAATCTGGCTATGATGTGCCTTAGAGATCTTCTTGGGTTGATTCTCTTTTTTTTGAGAGGTTTTTGCTATAGGGCATGTGCGCTTGCCAGACAGACAGAGAGAGACAGAAAGACAGAAAGTGAGAAATCACCCCCCAGGGGGGATGGCCACAACGCAATCCCTTCTCCTCTATTCTCCTCTCAGGATCTTGGGCACACACGCACACGCACCCAGCGTGAGTTTTAAGCCACCGGGTCCAGGATACAAACTGCGGTGACGTGGGAGTCCAGCGACATAGCCATTATGCTAACTGCTGGTCCCCTTGGGTTGATTCTATTTGGGTTCCTTTGTATGTCTTGTGTCTGGATATTTGAGTGCTTCTCTAGGTTTAGAAAGTTTTCTTCTGGGATTTTATGGACTAGATTATCAGATTATCAATGCCCTTATTATTTGCTTCACTTCCTGGGGTGCCAATTATGTGGATGTTTGGGCACTTAATGGTATCTAGTATTTCTTGTATATTGTCCTCATTCTTCTTGGTTATTTTCTTAATCTTTTTGATAATTTTTTCTAGGTTAGAGGTTTTGTCTTCTACATTAAAGATTTGATCTTCTGCATGATCTAATCTACTTTTAACACTTTTGAGGGAGGTTTCGATTACTTGTATTATAGTCTTCATCTCTAAAAATTCTGTTTGATTCTTTTTTATGGTGTCTAATTCTTCTTTCCAGTCGTGAAAGGACTTCCTCATCTCCTGGAGCTCATTGTCTCTTTTTTCTTGCATCTTCTAGAATTCATTGTCTCTTTCTTCTTGCATCTCATTTAGTTTTGTCACTATAAATATTCTGAATTGTTTATCTGATCTTTTCATGAGTTCCACTGTATTTTCTGTGGATGATGAAGAATTAATGTTTTACCTCAGAGAGAGGTATTTTCTTGGTTTTTCATATTTCTTGTGCCTCTGTGATGGTTTCTAGTCATGAGGTAAATAATATGCTTCTTCCTAAATTCTTTAAGTTAATTCTGATTGTTCAAAGGCAGGCAAGAGGAGGTTATCAGTGATTTCTCCACTGCTCTACCTCCCTGGTTCTCACCTGCACTGTTGTCTCTGGGTTTGGTTATTCAATATCCTCCTGTTTTCTAGACAGTAGGTGCATCTGGGACTGAGCTTCTGAGCTTCAGTTGAGGAAGACAAGAGGTCACAAACCACTCCGCAATCCCTTCTCCTCTACTTCCTCTCAGGGTTTTGGGCATGCACACACATGCATGAGTGGCATGACTTTTAAGCCACTGAGTCCAGGACTTAAACCACAGTCGACTATGTGGGAGTCCATTGATGTAACCATTATGTCATTTGCTGGTCCACCGTTTTAATTTTTTAAGAACTACTAGCCAGTTTTCCAAAGGGGTTTTGCTGATTTACACACTGCCCAGTCTGCTTCTTCTACATCCTCCCTGTTACGGTTTGTCCTCCGGAGTTTGATGTTTTGAAGTTTGGTCTCAATGGGTAGGGATTTGATGTCTCCCAGAAATTCATGTTTTGGGACTTGAGTGTATTGTAAAGGTAATAAGTGAAAACACAATTCCATCATGGTGTCCTAGCGTGAGGCCTTTGGGTGTGTTTATGTTTCAGGGAAGGCCCCTACGGCTATTGTGGCAGGTGTGTAATCAGAAGGGTCAGACCAGACAGCATAGAGAGGGCCATGTGGATACAGACCGAGCGCTACCCAGCTGAAATGTTCTGCCTTCCACTATTTGTGATGACTTCCAGCCACCGTAACTGTGAGGCACTCAGCATCTATTTCTTCATCACTCACCTGCCCTTGGGTATTTCCATCAGCAAGATGTGATGGGCTAAGACACCACCCAATGTTTACTTGTAGATGTTTTCATTTCGACGTTTTAGTGGGTATGTAGTGAGATTTCATGTAGTCTTACATCCTCTTCAAAATGGTAACACATTTTCTTTACTATTTATTTATTGCTAGAAGGTACATGTGCTTGCCAGAGGGAAA
>NW_006159673.1:3112132-3123185 GCF_000334495.1 Tupaia belangeri chinensis | reverse complement strand
AGAAAGAGAGGAGAAGAGAAAGCACCTCTCCCATGAGAAATAGCCACACCCCAATCCTCTTCCCCCATCTCTCCCTCCTTTTAGGATTTCAGGCGTGCTTGCCCATGTGCCTGGTGTGTTTCTCAAGCTGCCACCTTTAGGACTCAGGCTCTGAGGCTGCCATGCAAGACCTGGCTGCCTTAATCACCAGGCCAGTATCATATTTTTGGTTGCTCAATTACTAGTGACGCTGATTAAGTTTTATACATTTATTGGCTATTAAAGATTTACCTAAGTCTCTTCATAAAGTAAATCTCTGTGAAAACCCACACATGAAATGCAAAAAAGAGAAGTCAGAAAACACTAGATCTATTCTAGGACTATGTTTAATTTTCACACTATTTTTAGACTTCAGGCACATGGGCCAGACCTGGCTTTCTATGTAAATAATTCTTCTTTTCAAATTTATTGTACATTCCGTAGGAAGGAATCACAAGTTTCACCCTCCTTTTTTATTTCAGTTTTTATTATTTATCAGATGCAGCTGGGGAGGTGCATAGACAGAAGCCGAGGGGTTCTTTCTGTTTATCAGATGCAGCTGAGTTGGTGCATAGACAGAAGCCGAGGGGTTCTTTCTGTGAGGCCCTCGTAGGACTCCTGTCTGTTTGTACACAGCACTCCTCCTTCCTGTGACATGGGGAGACTCTTCACGTTAAATGCTTGTACCTCATTAGTACAGTTTTCCCCAGTTTTGCCTTCTCTTAAGAAAGTGTATTACATGAGACCAACAGATGACCTAATGGCTATGTCGCTGGACTCCCATGTAGTCGACCATGGTTTGAGTCCCAGATCCGGTGGCTTAAACTTACGCTGGGAGTGTGTGCGTGCGTGCCCAAGATCCCAAGAGGAGACTAGAGAAGGGATTGTGGTGTGGCTATCCCCGCTTGGGGGTGATTTCTCACTTTCTGTCTTTCTCTGTCTTTCTGGCAAGCACACATGCCCTAAAGCAAAAACCTCTCAAAAAATAATAAAGAAAGAAAGAAAGAAAAAAGAAAAAAGAAAAGAAGAGAAAATGTATCACACAAAATTCAAACTTACTAGAGTAAATGAACCGCTGTTATTTTCAGTTTGAAAGTGTTTTTCATTGACCAGCGTCTTCATACTGAGCGCAGTGAAAGCAGAGCTGTGGGCGTTGGGCTCAGCACGTCTATGGTGGAGTGTGTGTGTGTGTGTGTGTGTGCGCTCGTGCGAGCACGTTACACTTTTACAAAGCAGTTCCAGGTCATTCCAGAGCTTACTGTTACAGATGAGAAAATGGAATTTTAAAAGGAGAATAAGCTGGCCCTGTAGCCTTCTGTAAGGGAGACAGACCCCATATGGCTAACTGCAGTTCAGATCTCAGCCCTGGCAGCTTGAAAATCACACCAGGCATCTGTGTGTGTGTGTGTGTGTGTGTGTGTATGTGTGCCAGAAATCCTGACAGAATGGAAAATTGGAGGAGAGGAATTGTAATGGCCAAACCCTCCCTTTCTTTCTTTTTTTTTTTTGGAGAGATTTTCACTGTAGGGCGCGTGCGCTCGCCAGACAGACAGAGAGAGACATAGAGACAGAAAGCGAGAAATCACCCCCCAGGGGGGATGGTCACGCTGCAATCCCTTCTCCTCCATTCTCCTCTCAGGATCTTGGGCACGCATGCACACGCGCCCGGCGTGAGTTTTAAGCCACCGGGTCCGGGACACGAACCACGGTCGAGTCCAGCGACATAGCCATTACGCTAACTGCTGGTTCCCAACCCTCCCTTTCTCTGTGTCTATTATTCCCGGCTGGGAGGACATGCCCTCTTGCAATTAAAAATAAATGAGTAAAATGTGAGCAGTGTTGCCCAAAGTCACAAAACTAGAGAGAGGTGAAGCCAGAACATTATTTAAGGAAAGCAGTTGTTAAATGACAATTATAGGAGTCATTGTTTTGGACCATGGTCCTGTATGGAGTCCCAGCAGAACAGATTAGAAACAAAAATGGAGTCACTCATACTGTCTGAACTCTGAGAATTTACGAGAGAGAGGCCAGCCACTTTTGCAAAGCAGGCTAGTTTCTTTTCTCTTTTTTTTTGGAGAGGTTTTTGCTATAGGCCGTGTGTGCTCTCCAGAAAGACAGAGAGACAGAAAGCAAGAAATCACCCCCCGGGGGGATGGCCACACTGCAATACCTTCTCCTCCATTCTCCTCTTAGAATCTTGGGCACACACGCTCACGTGTCTGGCGTGAGTTTAAGCCACTGGGTCTGGGACTCAAACTGGAGTCGACTACATGGGAGTCCAGGGACATAGCCATCACGCCAATGCTGGTCCCTTTTTTATTTTCTTTCTTTCTTTTTCTTTCTCTTTCTTTCTTTCTTTCTTTTTCTTTTTTTTGAGAGAAAGTAGGCCAGTTTCAAGCGCAGGTTAATGAGTTCCTCGTGCACTACCTGATATTAACCCATCTGTTGTTTTCCTATTTTTTTAAGAGATTTTTTTGAGGGATTTTTGTTATGGGGTGCGTGTGTTCTCCAGAGAGACAGAGAGAGACAAGGAGACAGAAAACGAGAAATCACCCCCCATGAGAGGTGATCACACGGCAATCCCTTCTCCTCTATTTTCCTCTCAGGATTTCGGGCACACACACATATACACCCGGCATGAGTTTGAAGTCACTAGGTCCAGAACTCACAATGTGGTCAACTAAGTGGGAGTCCAGTGACATAAACATTATGCCATCTGCTGGTCCCTATTATTTGGCCTCCCTGTCCTCTCCTGACAAGGAAAGTAAGTGAGAAGTGACAGACCTGCTTGGGTCCTTTGCTTCTGCTTTCTTCAACCCTTCTCTCCTAGAACCAGCCTCCTCTCCTGAGCGCGCTGGGCACTTGCAGTGTTCTACTTTGCGGAATGAAGTGATGCCCTGCTCTAGAACTGCAGTTCAAGTCAGCTAAGACCTTTAAAAGTAAATTGTTGCAACTTTGTCATTCAATTAAGTTAAATATATAAAAAATGAACAGAAAAAATATTCCTGGAATTATACATTAATTCGATAGGAAAATGTGGTTTAATTTTTAAATATTCAAACCCAAAGAATCTCTGAGGGACATGAAGTTCCCTGGAGTACCCTTTCAATTCTGGTCTCTTTTTCTGTTTTTTGTTTGTTTGTTTGTTTGTTTGTTTTTCCAGTAATGACTGAAATGTCACCACCACCCTTTTCTGCCTCTGGCGTATTGCTAACTCTAGTACAGTAATCCACACTTACTGAGTGCTAGCTGTGTGTGGGGCACTGGAGTAAGTCCATTTCCTGCATCACTCCCTTACTTCTTCCACAGACACATAAGGAAGGCTTTATTATGATTGACAAAGTGAAGAAACAGGCTTAGCATGAGGGATTACAAACCTTGTCCAAGTTTGCGAAGAGCTAAGGGTGGGGTAGGGGGCTAGGCATCGAATCCAGCTTTGTCTGTAAGAGAATCCAAGCCACCGAGAAATAAGCCAGAGACATTCCTCGGGTTGTGTTCCTGGGAAGGTTCTGGATGCTCTGCTGAGAGGCGGGGAGTGTCCTGTTGTTCTTCAGAGCCTTCATCTTTGCTGAGTGACAAGCCCGGAGTAGCCTGGCCAGCAACCAATCCTCAGGGGAGAGCTGGATTTCACTTGGCCAGTTCCTTGTGTTTTTTGTCCCTTTCTCGTTGCCAATCTAAGTGAGTGCCAATAAAAGATCTTCGGCTTGTGACAGGGATGCCAATAAAACTACCAGAGGAGAACATCCTTGACAACAATGCTCTGTGCTTGGCACAGCGTCTGCAGATCTCCAAACACAGTGGAGCCCACAGGTCCCTGAGTCACATGCCCGTCTCAGAAGAGCCCTTACATGCCAGGGGAAAAAGGTGAAACAGCAAGGGGATTCTCAGAGTCTCCCTGAGGCTGCAAAATGAAGCTGGCCAGGAAGTCATCACTCCAAACCTTCCCTTAGTAATAGGGGGAGAGATGCAAAAGATGCCCATGAAGGAGGTCTGGGAGAAAGACTCCACCAAGCTCTGACAAACCCTGAAGCTTGCGAGAGGCTGTGGAAAAACAATTAAATGAACAGATTCTGGAGTAAGGCTTATTGGCCAAAAACTAAATAAAAAATTAATTCTATGCCATAAATTCCTCATTTGTAAGATGGGCATAATGCAAGAGAGTGCCTGCTTCGTGGTACTGTTATGGGGATTGTGAGATAGTTCTGGAAAGATGCTTAGCAAAGAGACACCGAAGCTCCTGGGCAGTGGTAAGTATGAGTATAAAACTCCAGTGCGGGGGCCAGTAGATGGTGTAGTGGTTATGTCACTGGACTTCCACATGGCCAACTGCGGTTTGAGTCCTGGGTCTGGTGCCTTGGAAATCATGTCAAGTACATGTGCATGTGTCCAAGATCCCACGAGGACAATGGAGGAGAAGGGATTGTGGCTTGGCCATATCCTCTGATTTCTTACATTCCCTTCTACCATTTCTGTCTCTCTCTCTAACAAGCACACATGCCCAAAGGCAAAAATCTCTAAAAAAGAAAAAAAGAAAAAAAAAAAAAACTCCAGTAAGAACAAACTCTTTTACTATTTATTTTTGTTTGTTTGTTTGTTCGTTTATTTGCAATAGGGCATGCGCACTTGCCAGAGAGAGAGAGAGAAAGTGAGAAAGGGGAGATGGTCACACCACAATCCCTTCTTCTCCAATCTCCTTTTGAGATGTTAGGCACTCATGCTCATGTGCCCAGCATGTTTCTCCAGACAGCGGACCCCGGAACACACCACCTTCAGCACGAACTGAGATTACTAAGCAATCCCAAAGCCATAAGAAAGAGAGAGATGTCCTGTTACTGCTGGAGAGACTGAACCCACGGGGGTCTCTACCTGGGAGTGAGGGTCCTCGGCTTTGTGCAGGGAAGAACTCAGGAGGGAGCGTTTGAAGGAGAGTGACAGTATGTTTGCCCGGCACAGTAGACAGGGTGGCCTCCTCCACAGATGGAGACGAGATGGGGGGGGGGGGGGGCAGTTTCCCTTCCTCTGGGAGAAAAGGGGAACTTCTACCTGGAAGGGAATGTCGAAGGGCTACCCCACAGCAGGGCAGGCCCAAACTTGGTGGCTGTGTGGCTTCTACGGCTTGGCTTAATGCCAGACTGAGTAAGAGGAGGTTCGTTCAGGACTTTTCCGGGAGCCACTGTCCTTCCCACTTTGTGGCCTTAGTGGGGCAGTTGCAGTCACTGCCGTGGTTACTCTGAACTGTCCTGGCACAGGTGGGGTGTCGTCTGGCATGCCACTGCTGAGTGTGCAGTGAGGTGCAATGAGTCTGAGGTCAGGCAGCCGTCACTCCATGTGCCATCTTGGCTCCAACCGGTTCAGCCCGGCTCTGTCTTTTCCCGTCTGCTGCTGGGTTTTAATGCTTTATTGTAGGTTTGGGGAATCTAAAACGGGAAAGCCGTGGCTTTAGCTCAGGCCCTTGTGAATGCTGAAGGTTCCCCTGAGTGGTGTTGGGTCTCAGGTGTGTATTCAGGCCTAGGGAGCTAGGCCGGTACCTGAGCTGACTCAGTGCTGTGCCGCCTTGTCTCACTGATGTTAGGAATCGGAGGCTACAGAGTGGAAGCACAAATGCCTGCAGGGCAGGCAGGGGTCTCTCAGTGCGTCTAGCAGGAGCAGTGGCATGCTGGGTGGTAAAGTGCAGAGAGACCTGCACAGGGCGGAGGCGATGGACGTAGGGAGCGGGAGGACTGGGTGAGCTGACAAGCAGCCGCCCCCGCCCCAGCCCATGTCAGGCCTACTCAAGTGGATCTTGCATTCTAGTCACAGAAGACGGGATCTAGATTTTCTTTGTGAAATCACTTTAAACCTGTTTTAAATCAGACCTTTTATTTGGGGATCATTGTAGACCCACGTGCAGTTGTAGGAAATACCGCAGAGCCCATCCGCCCTCGCCCAGCTCCTTCCGCTGGTGCCTATGATCCTGAGTTACGATAAGATATCCGTATTTGGTCTTTGTCCCCATTTCCTGCACACAGCTCCTAAACCCTTGGACTCCCTGAAGTGCAAGTGTCTCTTGGTGTTGACGAGATGACTAAAGGGCAGGGCTTGGAGGCCTCAGCAAGGGCTGGCAGCCAGAGGAACTGACCAGGCGAATGCAGGATTGGAGCCTTCAGCTGCCCTGAACCTCTGGAAGGTCGAGCTCATCACCAATGGCCAATGATTTAGTCATGCCTTCGTAGCGTAACACCCAAACAAACAGAGGTGGGAGAATTTCTGGGTGGGTGAACATATGGGGGTACTCAGTGGGCGGTGTGCCAGAGAGGGCTCGGAGGGCCCAGGCCCCTTCCTCCCTGCCTTGCCTTGCCACGTCTCCCTCTGGCTGTCCCTGAACTGTCTTATTTTAAGTGAGTAGATGTATGTGCAGTAGTTCCCTAGCTCGTGAGCCATTCTGGGAAAGGACAGGACTGAGGGAAGGTCCTGTCCTGGGGACCTCTGATTCACAGCCTGATGGTCACCAGCTGGGGCTTTGCAGTTGGCATCTCAAGTGGAGCAGCCTTGTGCACTAAGCCTTTCCTGTAGGACCTGAGGCTGTGTCCAGTAGACGGTGCCAGAGTTGGGTGAAATTGTAGGACACGCAGCTTGGTGTGGAGGGAAAACGTCCACGTATTTTGGTGACCAGAGGTGATCCGCGTTGGGCGCAGTAGGAGAAAACTGTCTGATTGGTCTCCTTCTAAGGCTGCTCAGTAACCTCCTGCAATATTGTAACCAGGACTGATGTCGACCCAGTCAAGATGAAGAACATCTCTATCCCTACAAGGGCCCCCGGTTGCCCTTTCGTAGCCACACACAATTCCATTCTTCCCCACTACCTCCTCAACTCCCAGCACCCCTTGATCTGTTCCCCATTTCTATAGTTTTGCCGTTTCTAGACTGTTCCATAAATGGAATCATGCAGTGTCATGCACAACGCTGGGGATTCATTTTCCTCACTCCGTGTAATTACCTGGACGTTTGCTCAGGGTTTTGCTGTGTCGATAGCACATTCCTGTCCCTGCTGAGTGGCCACGTTGTACAGCCTGGCTCTCCAAGTCTTCACCCTTCACCTGATGAAAGACAGCTTGTTTTCAGTTTGGGAACTCAATGAGTGAAAGAGCTTTAAACGTCTTTGTGGAAGGTTTTTTATTCTCTTCATGTTTCTGGGATGATAGGTCAGAGGGAGGCCGGATGGTTCACATTTTTAAGGTATAGCCAAACCAGTGTGCTGAGCAGCTGCAGCATTTCACAGCCCCTTCAGCGGCGTGCGGGTAATCTGATTTCTCCCCATCCTCACTAGCATTTAGTGTCTTGTCATCTGGGTATCTTCTTCGAAGAAAAGTCTGTTCATATCTTTTGTCCTTCCTCTAAGTGGATTGTTTTTAGTTTTTAAAATGTATTCTATGGCCAAGCTGTGGTCTGATAATTAAGGCAGCTGGATCCCACATGGCTGACTGTGCAGCTTGAGTCCCAGACCCGGCAGCTTGAAAAACATGCCAGGCACGTGTGAGTGCATGTACAAAATCTCAAAAGAAGGAGAAAATGGAGAAGAAAAGATGGTGGGTGACCATGCCCCATGGCGGGTGCTCCCTTGCTTCCCCTCGGCCCCCTGCCATGTGTCTCTCTCCTGTGAGTACACTTGCCTTCTAGCAAATTAAAACATATATGTGTATTCTAGGTGCTAGTCCTCGGTCAGATGTGCAATTTGCAGAATTTTTCTCCCACTTTATAGTTTGCCTTTTCATCCTCTTAACAAGATCTACAACAAAGCAAATGAAAAAAAAACATTTTAAAAATCCATCCATCGATTCTTTCTTCCTTTTTTTTCTCTTTTGTTATTAAGTCTAAAAATTCTCTATCTAGTCCTAGTTCCACATTCCACATTTAAGTCTGTGATCCATTTTGAGTCCATTTTTGTATAAGGTAGATTAAATGACATTTATTAGGAGACCACTGTTTCGGACTAAGTGCCTACATTAAACTCCAACAGATCA
Organism: Tupaia belangeri chinensis; assembly: GCF_000334495.1. Lineage (NCBI taxonomy): Eukaryota > Metazoa > Chordata > Mammalia > Scandentia > Tupaiidae > Tupaia > Tupaia belangeri. The sequence continues at coordinate 3,115,167 of NW_006159673.1, read as the reverse complement.
GACTAAAAACCAAAACAGTCACTTATGCTAAAGTTCCACTTGACCAAGCTGAAACCAAGCTGTTTTCTCACCTTCTGAGAAACCGAGAGAGAGAAAGCAGGTGACTTTCTTAGACAGGCAGTTTAGTTGCCATGATAGTGATGTTGTTCCTGCTTTAATCCTCACACAAAAGAAGTGACCCTAGGGACCAGCAGTTAGTGTAATGGCTATGTTGCTGGACTCCCATGCAGTCGACTATGGTTCAAGCCCTGGAGCCGGAGGCTTAAACACGCCAGGCGTGTGTGCATGCGTGCCCGAGATCCCAGGAGAAGAATGGAGGAGAAGGGACTGTGGCGTGGCCATCCCCCTAGGGAGTGATTTCTCGCTTTCTGTCTCTATGTCTCTCTCTGTCTCTCTGGTGAGCGCACGCACCCTATAGCAAAAACCTCTCAAAAAAAAAAAAAAAAAGACGGAGCCGGAGGCTTAAACACGCCAGGCATGTGTGCATGCGTGCCCGAGATCCCAGGAGAAGAATGGAGGAGAAGGGACTGTGGCGTGGCAATCCCCCTAGGGAGTGATTTCTCGCTTTCTGTCTCTATGTCTCTCTCTGTCTCTCTGGTGAGCGCACGCACCCTATAGCAAAAACCTCTCAAAAAAAAAAAAAAAAAGACCCCTGAGTTACCAAATGTCCGGATGTGACTAGTTTGCTATCGTCCTATGGTTCGTCTCCCTCTCACACCGGGATGGTAACTGTGAGGGCCACTACGCTTTTACTTTTCCTCTCTGCTTCTTTAGCCATCTCTGCCTATAAAACCGATCTCCTCCGCTCTGCCTGTTGGGTTGGGCACTTCTTCTACTGTATGGAATGAAGTGTTGCTCAAGTCTAGAATTGCAACTAAGTCTGATTAACATTTTAAAACTAAATTTGTAATGTTGTCATCTGACAAGTACGACACGTAGGCAGAGACTCATCGTTTTGCTACGGATCTCTATGCACTTGAGCATCGTTTGTTGAAAAGCTGTCTTTTCTCCATTTGGATTACTTTTTTGGGTAAAGAATTATTTTATTGAATTGTATTTATTTATTTATTTGCTTATTTATTTTAATTTGACCGGGAAGGGGATCTCCAGGCTGGGTCAGCATCTTACTTCTACCTCCCTAAATGACATTGGCGATGAGCTTGGGACTTCTGAGCAGATGACACTTAGACTTTGAGTTGATGCTGTGGCACATTGAGACTTTTGGGGGACCTGAGATGGGAAGAATGTGTTTTATTTGTGGGATACACTTGAATCTCTAGGAGCAGATTATAGTAGGCAGGAAAATGGTCTTCTGAAGATACCCAATTCCCTGAACATGGAATATATGACTTTAAATGGGAAGGAGACCCTACAGATGTAGGGAAGCAGAGATTACCTTGAATTATTGTGGTAAAACATTTTTAACAATTTAAAAACATTTTTTAAATTCATGTATTGCTTTTTCATACTATGCACTTTATATGAACTCTCTGGAGACACCCCTGTAATCCCAAGGACCCTTGTAAGTGAAGAGGAGGGCCACCAGTGTCAGAGTGGTAGGATGGGACAGACTTGACTGAGTTGCTGGCTTCGTAGATGGAGTCCCCAAGGATTCCCGCTCCTTCTGGAGCCGCAGGAAAACACTCCCGGAGCCCGCATGAAGTCACAGCCCCGACACACCTGCGGTTTACCCCAGTGAGCCCCGTTCACACTGTGGACTTCCCGAGCCAGAAGATAATAGTTGGTATTGTGTTAAGCTGCTACATTCGTCATAATTTGTCACAGCAGCGATAGAAAACAAATGCGACTCTATGTACTGAGCTTATTTCTATTGCTTTGATTTTTAGTTCTGAAATTTCTTTTTGGCTCCTTTTGTTTTTTTAAAGTATCTTCTAATTCCTTGCTGTTTTGCACTTCTTTGCAGAGGCTTTCAATTTCTCTGTTTATTTCAGTCATAGTTAAAACTGCTTGTTGAGGCACTTTTATCACGAGCTGCTTTAAAATCTTTGTCAGATAAATCTCCTACCGCCATCATCTTCTGGTGGCATCTGTTGCATGCTTCATTTTCACTCGGTTTGAGATCTTGGCTCTGGGAATGGTGACGGTTTTTAGAATTGAAACCTGCATGTTTCGTACTGTGTCCTGAGGGTCTACACCTTATTTGAACCTAGGCTTCCGGCTGCCTCCCCTGACTCATTCCAGCAGTGGGAAAGGGCGGCGACTTGGTTCCCTGAAGGTGGGCTAGGTGTCCAGGTTCTTCCCTGGCCTCCATCGAACCTCAAGTGGTGAGGTGGGCAGCTCTTCGCTGTGGCTGGTGGGTGGGGTTCTCTGAGGGCTGGGGCTCCCTGCGGGGTGGGGAGGTCTGATCCTCTACCAGGCTCCTTGCACACCCTGCCCTGGGGAGCTGGAGGTGGGCCTCATGACTGCTGGGCAGGGTGGAACCCCTGGTCTCCGTGAGGAGGTGGGCTGCCTACTATTCATCGGGATGTGGATGAAATCCTGGCTCTCTCCTCGGCCTTCAGGGACAGTGGGGGTAGGGGTGCCTTGAAGTAGCCTCGTGATGGTGGAAGTTGTTTCCCACTGAGATCCACTCACGAGGGAGGGCTAGGGGCCCCATCGTCCACCGTGCGGCTGCCCTTTTCCTGGTTTGGTCGGGATCACCAGATTTTCTTGGGGCTTTTGCTTGGTCTGCTGTGACTGGTGTTTCTGGTCGGGGGCTTCTTCAGGTCTGAGTCCGAAGTGTCCGAATCATAGAGAAAACCCGAGAGCCCCCCAGGTCCCGAGTCATGGAATCCGCTGCTCCCCTCTGCTTTCCAGGGGCTTGCATTTGTCTCTTCATTCTCCTCCTCCTCCACCTCCTCCTTCTGGCCTTTAATTGTCAGAGGATGGGCATGCGCACAGAGAGAGAAAGCACTCCCTGTGGGGCGTGGTCACATCACAATGCTTTCCCCTCCATTTCTCCATTCCCCTGGGATTTGGGGCACACACACACACACACACACACACACACACACACACACACACACGAGTATGGC
>NW_006159673.1:3104681-3111865 GCF_000334495.1 Tupaia belangeri chinensis | reverse complement strand
GGCACACCCCCCCCCCACACCCACACACACACACATACACACACACGAGTATGGCTGGCCATGTGGGAGCCGACTCCTTCAACCACTGGGCTACAGACCGACCCTTCGGCCTTGCGTTTATTCATAGTCTCTGCTGGGCATAGGGGAAAGAATGCCTACTCCATCTTCCTGCTGGCATGTAACTCCCATTTTTGTTTGTGTTGAAAACTCGTTAAAAGAAAAACTAATACGTTTTGGAAAGGGGTGTCAAAGGAAAGAGGTCTGCAGCTGTTCGCATTTGGCCTGAGGACAGCCTGTGTGATTTCTGTGCTGATAGGAAGGCACTGGTGGTGGGAATGGCTGTGGTCAGGAGTGTGGCTGGAAGAAGGGAGGATGGGAGGGTAATGACTTCGGAGTTTGGGGCCCTTGGGACACGGACCACAGACGGAGGGCCACGGCAGGCTCCTGGAGGGAGCGCCCGAGAGCTTGTGCTCAAGTTCGCTAGCAGGACTGCTGTGCAGCTTTCTTTAAGTACCTGCTCAAAACAAGACAGCTTTGGGATGACACCATTCATCTAGTTTCATGTTGGAAATAGTTTCCTAAATCCCTACCTAGAAGCCATGGTTAATATCTTGGAATGTTTTACCTCATGGTTTTACCTACCTGCCTATCTTTGTAAGCAAACGGTCACCCTTCTTAGTCACGTCCAACCACTTGTGTTTTTCTGCTTTATTTCTATCATGAACGTAAATCCGACATTGAATATTTTGGAAGTATGGTTTTTGATAGCTCCATTGTATTCCATTATTTGAAATTTAGCAGCAGTTCTATCATGCCTGATGTGTTTTTCAAGCCACTGGGTTCAGGACTCGCACCACACAGTCAGCTACGTGAGACCCAGCTCTCCTCGCCTTCGAGCCTTGGGCTAGCCAGCCACTTATGTTTGTGTCTGATAACTGATGTAGAGAACCGTACAACTTCAAATCTTCTGTGCTTTCCTTTGGGTGCCTACTGACCTTCGCTGCTCAGAAAGCCCTCCCTTCTGTCAGTTCTCTATTGCTGTGGTCAAGTGACCTTGGAGCTTCATGGCAGAAGTAACAACAGGTGGCATGGTGGTTAAGGTGCACTCCCACATGGCCAACCATGGCTCGAGTCCCGGACTGGTGGCTTACTTTCTCACTTTCCCTCTCTCTCTCTATGTCTCTCTCTGGTCAAAATAAAAACACACGAATGAGGGACCAGCAGTTGGCATAATGGCTATGTCGCAGAACTCCCATGTAGCTGACTGCAGTTCGAGTCCTGGACCCGGTGGCTTAAACCCACGCCAGGTATGTGTGTGTATGTGCCCAAGATCCCAAGAGGAAAGTGGAGGAGAAGGGATTGCGGCATAGCCATGCCTTCTGGGGGGTGATTTCTCGCTTTCTGTCTCTCTCTATCTTTCTGGCAAGCACATGTGCCCTATAGCAAAAACCTCTCCCTCCCCTCCCCCCCCCAAAAAAAAACCATGAATGAATAAATAAAATTAAATAAATAATTCTTTTTTTTAAAAAAAAGGGAAACTTTGTAGAGATGTGGGCAGAGCTCAGCCAGTGACTCACTGCAGCCCGTGGTGCTGAGTGGTCACCCGGCGTCAGTCGGCATCAGAGGGCTGGTGTGGAGCATCGAGTGGGGGCGCCTCTGTTGTCTGAAGCCTCGCGGGGTGCGGGAGGGCTGGCGCGGCAGGACTGCCATGAGCACTTGCCTGTGGCCGGGCCAGCTCGGGGCCTTCGGGAAGTCAGCATTTTTCACGGTAGCTCAGGACTCCAAAGTGAGCCTTCCAGAAACCAAAGTGGAAGCTGCCAGGCTTTTTATGATAGAGCCTTGGCTGGCAACTGCTCCCTGGGTCCGAACAGCCCAGTCTGTCCACTCTTGGGTGGGCTTCACCAGGGCGGAGCGTCGAAACTGGCCGTGTTCCAATCCGCTGCCCTGCGGGGCCGTTAAACCACGCTTACGCTTTCCTCTGGTTTCTGTTTCTCCTCCTTTCTTCTTCCTTTTCATCAACCTGAAATTCTTACTCCCTCTGGAAAATATTAATTTTTTTCTTTATTCACGTGAGAAAGAGATAGAAAGAGAGAAACAGGGCGAGAGCAAGGCCAGCCTTCTCCACAGCCTCTGGTCACACTGTGACCCCTCCTCCAGGCTTCCTGCCGTCAGACCCCGTGTGTGGGGCAAGCGTGTGTCAGGCTGACTGGGCTGGGGATTCAACCATGGGAGGTCTGACTTGTCTTGAGCAGCACATTACCACCAAGAATGTATTTTTAAAATTCATTCTAATAGTACACTGTGTGAGCGTGTGCCCCAAATGCTGATGGAAGGAGGGATGGAGGAATACGGACTGTGGAGTGACCACTCTCCATGGGAGGTGCCTTCTCTCTCTCTCTCTCTCCTTCTCTGTCTCTGCCTGGTGAGTCCATATGCCTCTGACGAGAAAAAAAAAAACAACTTTCTTTCTTTCATAGAGAGAAAGAAAGGTGACTTTCACAGGGTCTCCCAGCCAACTCTCCTCTCCCTGCCTCCCAGCAGCAGGACTGGGGACATACTCGGGCCGTCCGCTGTGTTCAGGTTGACCTGGGATCCCGGCCCAGGCCTCCCATGTGCCGCCATAACTCATCCCCACCCGCGCCATCATGCTGGGCCTAGAGAATTGGCCAAGGTCCGGCTGGGGCCTGCATGGCTGGGCTGGGCCGGCCGGGGACACCATGGCCTGCTGCTTGCTGGACGGCCCCTCCTGGCCGCAGAGCCCAGCCCGATTCTCAAATTGGCAGGTCGGTAGTTCAGGCTGTTGCCCAGGGCTGTCTGGGTGCTTCAGCTGGCATTCTGACCACGTCCTTCCAGGGAGGAGCTCTGGGATGGAGCAACTTGCGTTATCGCACCTTTATTGACATTCCCGGCGAGGAGGAGGGCGCCTCTGGGACTACAGGGCGGTTTCCTGCAACCTTTATCTCAAGGTCCCCCCTGCCCTAGTCTGCTGGGATGCCTCTGCGCAGAAGGGCCCTGGGACCTGGCTCCCGGTCTGCTCCCTGGCGCTCCTCCTCTCTTTCTGTTCTACTACTGAGAAGAGCGAGCTGCGCCCTGTGCCCGAGCTCCTGCCTGGCTCCGGCCGTGGGTGGCTGCCTCGCCAGGGCTGCGGCGCTGCTGCTCCACACCTGCAGCACTGCACACCTTCACCCCTTCTCTGTCGAACCTGGCAGCTGGCAAGGTGGCTACCGTTCTGTCCCTTTCAGAAAAAGCAGTGTGGCTTGGAGATGTTGGCTGTGTTCTCCGGCCGCGCGCTCAGTGGGGCCCCTGCCCTGGCAGGGCGGCTCCTGCACTGTGCGACCCTCCCTGCTCTGCCTCAGCCCCCAGTAGCTATGGGTGGCTCTCGCTGCTTCTCTTCTCTAGGAAAGGACCAGATTCAGCTGGTGTCACAGGTCCCAGCGAAGGACACCTGCCTGGCCGGACTTGCAAGCGCAACTCGGTCCTCCTGAAAGTTAGCTCTCGGTCCAGCCTGCGGGGGCTGCCTGGAGGAGCCCAGCACTGAGACAACAGGCAGTGGAGATGGACACGCTTTCGTGCCTGCCCTCGAGGAGGCCCAGCTGCATTCTCAGAGTTTTCTGTGCAGCTCCGCGGCTCTCTGACCTCTTCGACAGGTTCTTCCAGAGAAATATGCCTCTGTAGCCTGAGCTCGGCACGCACCTTGGTTCTGCCCGAGAGACGGGAGTGCAAGGAGGAGATTCAGCAACACGGTCAGCGCCCTGGGTTCCTCCCTGAGCAGTCGGGTGTCCATGCGCCCAGCCCAGGCAGCCCACAGGCAGAGCAGGAAGCACCCAGCCAGGACTTCCCAGGAAGGAGGAGGTGGAGGAACCGGAGACAGCTCCGAAGACTTCACCCTCCACTCCCCGGCTTCCTTGGCAGGAGCTGCCCTAACCACATGCCACAGCGGTGGCCAAAGGCCAGAACTGTATCCTCACGGGGGAGGCTGGATGTTCAAGGTCAAGGTGACTTCCTGTGGGTGTCTCCAGAGCCTCTCCCCTGGGCTTGCAGGGGCTGCCTCCTCAGTGTGTCGCCACGTGGTCTTCCGTAAACGTGACCCAGGTGCCTCTTCTTTTGTTTGTAAGTTTATTTATTCAGAAAGAGAAAGAGAGGGGGGGGGGTCCTGATGCCATTATCTATCTCCATCTTTAACCAGCCCCGAACATGGGCACCTGTGTGCCCAGGGTGCTCAGCGGGTCTCCGGACACCACCTTGAATCACTCCTGTCCACTGTGCCACCCTGCAGCCTCTACTGTCTCTTTTAGAGTCCCAATTTCTTTTTTTACTTTTTATTTATGCTGAAGGGCTTGTGTGCTCACCAGAGAGAGACAGAGACAGAGACACATGCAGAACAGGGTGCTTTGGGGTTTACGTTAGGGGCTACCATGATCTGAACGACACCAATCTCCCTCAAAATCCAGATTGAGATTTAATCCCCATTGCTCAGAAGAAACGATGACTATATGAAGAGACGTGGTTCCTGGTGGGCGATTAGGCCATGATTAGGTCATGCAAGTGTCCCCTCAGAATGCGATTAGCACCTTTGGGAAAGGGCTCCAGGCCCAGGGAGCCTCTTGCCTTTCCGCCTTCTGCTGTGTAAGGAGAGCGTTCATCCCCTCAGGGTAAAGCAACAGGCGCCACCTTGGAAGCAAGGAGAGCCCTCAGCACATGCCAGTCCTGCCAGGGCCTTGCTCGTGGACTTCCCAGCCTCCAGAACTGTGAGGAAGACCTTCTGAAGTTTGCGAGCTGCCCAGCCTGTGGTATTTGTGACGGCAGCGCCCATGGAATCAGGCAAGCTCCTCCTCAGCCCAGGCCACCCTGGATCATGCAGCTCTTCTCTCTGGCTTCCTGCTCCAGAGCAGTCTCAGCTGGAGGACTCAGACCTGAGCTGGCCTCTCCCACCTCCCGTGTGAAGTGGATGACTCGGAGATGGCAGTCAGTGTCAGCCAGGAGCTGGAGGCATCCTGATGGAACTCTAAGCACAGGGTTACTGGAGTGGTGAGAGCGCCCTTCAACTCTGGGTCCCTTCACTTAGCAGTTGTGTGATATTCACCAAGTTAATATCTTTGAACCAGGTTCCTCATCAATGAAACAGTATTGGGTCAGCCAGTGGCATTGGTGATTAAGGTGGCTGGCTCTCACATGGTCAGCTGCATGGTTTGAGTCCTGGACCCAGTGCATGGAGAGATGCAGCAGGTGGCATAGTGGTTAAGGTGCTGGACTTCCACATGACCGACCATGGTTTGAGTCCTGGACCTGGCAGTTTGAAGATCATGCTGGGTATGTGGGCATGCATGCCCAAATTCCCAAGAGCAGGTTAGAGGAGAAGGGATTGTGGCACGCTGTCACCACAGAGGGGTGATTTTTCGCTTCCTGTGTCTGTCTCTTTCCAGTGAGTGCACATGCTCTTTGGTAAAAACCTTAAAGAAAAAGAAAGCACACGCCGGGTGTCGGTGCCCGCTCACAGTCCCAGCAGGATGGAGGAGAGCACAGGGGTGTGGTCATCTCTCCCGGAATGCGGTTCTCACTTCCCCTTTCTCTCTGTCTTTCTCCATCCCTCTGTGAGCACCCTATAGATACAAATAAACAGTAACTTCGTGTCTGGATGCTAAGCTGGTGAGTGAAATGAAGCCAAACGCTCGGCCTCCAGGTGGACTTACCAGGTCTGAAGCCCCCTGGCTTTTCATTTTCCCATGTGATGCAATAGGAGTGGGGCCGTGCTCCCACTGTTCCAGGGTCCATTCTACCCTACCGGAGACGGCGTGGTGGGATGGAAATCGAAACATGGAAAGAAAGTTGCGGTATCGAAGAAAGGAGAGGAATGTTTAAGTGAAGGTCTATACTGTGTTCACTTCCAGTTAGCCACTCTGAGCAAGTCGTTTTCCATGCGGCTTGTGCTCTTCCTGTGCTTGGCATGACGAAGGGAGGGCTTCTAGTGGACACTCTCGCAGCCGGAGGGCCAGATGGGCCGCCTGCCTGTCTGCGGAGAACGTGAATTACGAAGGCCTTTCCACCTTCCTTTCTGAGCCAGAAGAGAGAGGGGAAGAGGGAGAAAGCTCCCCCAAGGGGGTGTGGTCCTGGTGCAGTCTCCTCTCCTCTGCGTCTTCACCCTGTCGAGGTCTGGGCATGCACACAGGCGTCTGGCATGTTCTCCCCTGGGCTGGGATTCCAGCTGTGGTCGTCCATGTGGGACCTGGCTGCCCTGACCGCTGCACTCGGGCTGGCCCACAGCCTCCCCACTTTCTTTAAACCCTTCGGTTTCTGTGTCACACCGTATCTATTTCTTTTTTCTCTTGTCATTAAAGTTGCTTTCTTCCACGAGAAAGAGAGAGGGAAAGATAGACACTCTCAAAAGGGTCCAACGCCACGGTCCCCCGGCCTTTCATCAGCCGGAAGCACGGGCACACATGTGTACCTGGCGTGTTCAGGCCAGCACAGGAACTGAACCCCGCCGTCCTCGGGGTGCGGCACTGCAGACCCTTACACCACCGTGCGTCCCTGTGCTGGGCCAGCGGCAGGCCTGCTTCTAGTAGACATGCTCCCTTCTTCCTTCTTTCCCTGGTGCTCTGCGGCCCCGCCTCTTCAGCAGGTCACAGACCAGCTCATTTTACTCAGCTCTAGGAGTGGATGTGCCACTTACCATAGATCCTGAGAGCCATGCACGACTCAGGAAGGTCGGCTCCCTTCCGCCATCGGCCTCAGCCCCCTGCCTCCTGTTCTGTGACCTGTGGGTGGGCCTCTGGTTATTTGCAGTATTTCTGGAATTGTGAGGAAGCTCTTTGGACAGGAGTGCCCAAGATGGAATGAAGTGGTCTTGCACAAATATGGGACCACACGCCAGGCTCTTTTCCGGCCTCTGCCTCTCCGCGGCCCTCTGTCCGCCCCTCTGTGCAATGAGAAATGTGACATCCGGGAGAGTGGGTGACCATGAGACCCAGCTTCTCTCCTGTGCACTCCCAGTGGCCCTGGTGTCAGCCAGCAGCCAGGAGACACACCGCCACCCTCCCAGTGGACGAGGCTGGGCTTCGGCTGGCTTGAGCTAGTTCCCTCTTTCCAAACCGACAAGACTTCCCAAATCTGGAAAGCAGGCTGGCAGATCTGCCCGGTGAGAGGTCGCCTGCGACCTGAGTATGCACAGAATCATAGCGACGCTC